>NC_092819.1:78627839-78862839 GCF_023375885.2 Dermacentor andersoni
GTCACTCAGATCCGGAAGAGCTAACGTATTGGGTTGCGTTTCTTCCTGTGATCGTCGTTACGAATTGCCAGTTAAATTGATTTATCCCGCTGTTTTCGAAGCATGCATGAAGTAATGTCATGTTGAGTGGACTGCCATTTTCGAAGCTGTCCTAACACTTCCCACTCTTCAAAAGAGAGCAAATTGATTGGCTGCATGCTGCATTTTCTTGTCGGATCCATGCGCGTTAGTTTACGTAGTCTTTGGTATGGATACATTCTAGAAAAGAGTGCAGTGGATCAACTGTAAGAAAGAAAAAAGCAACTACATCGAGCAAGCCATGACAACCACAAATACTTCTGAGAAGGGTGTCAGCACTCGGCTTTAATGAAGTTGAAGATCAGTCCAGCAGTAACAAAAATATAATCTTCCGCGGTATTCCCTAGTGCCGTGAATACTGGGAAGAGCCCGAGATGCAGATTGTACGTAGTTTAAAGGACGCGCATCGCCCACTGCTTGAGTGATCGAACGCACCCATCGCTTGCGTTCCGTTTCACCTTATAGATCCGGCGCCGAATAATCGTTCAATCTTCTAGCCCGTAGTTTAAATGATGTGCTGTCTGTGAGAAGCAAATTGAAAGACAAAAATATTAATTTCAATAAAGATGTCTCACAGCCACCCGAGAGGTCCGTAAAAAGTTAACAAACTGTACAGGGTGCCCGAACTGTCATGCACCAAGATTTAAATTATGTAACCGCCACGCCATGTTGTTGCCGTCGATTGTAGATAGAATATATATATTGTTTTTGCATTCAGCCTAATTACATAGTTAGTCTTAATAAATTAGAATAATAAAGTTTAATAAAGTCTTAATAAGTAAACTTAAGAAATTGTTTTCGTGAAAGTTCTTTGCGCCTGAGTGCGTTACCTTAACAAAACAAAAATTAAGTAGGAAGGCCACAGTGGCGCGTCTACAATCCACGTTGCGATTGGTTCCCCGTCCTTGCCGCATGTGCGTATTCGCGAAGAAGTTCAGCCCTCCGAACATCGAAAAATCGCACGCACGAAGGGTCCGACGGCCCATATGCCGCCACTGCGAAAAAAAGTAAGGAAACGCGGTCAAATTCGCACTATGTGAAACGGTCTTTACTTGCGTATGTCAGTTTTGCTTGCCAATGCGACTAAAATAAAAAGCGGGGTAAAGAGGAGAATAATATCATTTTGTATTGTTCGTTATAGCTCTGTAGCCACGTAATATTACAAATAAAGTAATACCCTGTTTGTGTTGAGTATCAAATGATGTCACTCGCACGTTCGTTTAATTTCCGCACAGTGAAAACACCGTGTGGAGTTGCCCTTTTGCTAGAGCAGTTCTCGTAAATTTTGTAACTCAGTGTATTCAACTACCGTGTTGAACAGCAGGATATGCAGACACGGAGCACGTTTTAGCGTGAAGAAAATTAGTGAACTAGGTGCTGAGCGAAAAAAATAAGAAAGAAAGAAAGAAAGAAAGAAAGAAAGAAAGCCCGGGCCAGCTCGACGCCAAAAATTACGCCCCGAAAAAAGTCGGTGAATGTTCATCTGGAAAAATATATTCACCGGAAAAGAAAAATAACTTTCGGGTGGAAATAAAAAACAAGTAGGCCGAATTCTGGGAAACTAAAAGACACCTTACTACTGTTTTAATTATGATGTTCGTTACATAAATATTGCTACCGTTGCAAGTATGGCTACTATTCTGTCCATAAATTACCCTCAATATCTCCTCCGAAATGTATTTTTTCATAATTCACTGGCACGGCAAACTGATTTACTTCTTTAGTTAAATCACGAGAAACGCGGTGTTTGTAATGTATTTCGCGTCGCCAATAGCATCTTTTGGTCCCAATATACGACACCATTTGACTGTCTACGACTATATTTTCGCCAATTCTATGAAAAAAATAATAGTAATATTAAAATTTAAAAAAAAAATGTCATAATAGCGCAGGCGAAAGTAACACGGCATACCAGACTCGCCATAAGCTAGGTATTTCTATGTGAACTGAAATGTAGCCTGCAAGAATGCTGCGAGATTATTACCTTTTCTTAAAAAGAAATGCGCTGCTTTCCCAATCATTCAGAGAAGCGGCAGCATAATTAAAGATTTAACACCCTACTAAAGAAAATAAAAACAACACTGCGCAGTCGACAGGATTCGAACCTGTGCGGGGAGACCCCAATGGATTTCTAGTCCATCGCCTTAACCACTCGGCCACGACTGCTTTTTTTTTTTTTTTTTTTTTTCTTTATTGCCGGTCTTCGACGTACACATACGGCATAAACAGATACACTTCATAATGGTAAAAGCAATGACCGTCTTGGGCCCTTGCGAATAGTTAAAAACACTTGATTACCGCTAGTTCATCCAATATATGCATCCATTCGGGTGGTTCTGTTCTCGTTTTATAAGCTTCACGCAGATATAGCACGCTTTCAATGAAATGCTCTCTCGCAGGATGAATAACAAGCCTCTCATGACGCTCATCCATTCTTGTTTTCCACAGGCTATGTAAACATATTGCCATGAACATGTCACATGGCATATCTGCGTTCTCAGTTGGCAAGAAGCGGATGCCGTACGGTGTTATCGGTAATTCCTTTTTCAACGTTCTTTGTAGGATGTCCCACAAGAACATTGCATCTGAACAATCAAGAAAGATATGCTCAATCGTCTCTGGTTGCCTGCATCTTGAGCAGTTTACAGACCACGGCACAAAGATTCCCCTTTCTCTTAGCCATGGCTTCACTGGGAGCGTTCCACTGTGTAAATGGAAGAAAAAGGTTTTTGCGGATGACCGTATCGGCATCCGCTTCACTCGCTTGAGCACGTTTCTTCCTCTGGATTCAACGCGGTACATAGAACGATAGACAGGCACAGGCAATGATACATCAAGTAAATCTTTGTACAGTCTTTTGCGTTTAACAGATGCAAGGTAATTCAATGAAAAGCGCGTATGTAGGAAGTCAAAGGCCAATACGACTTCTCGCAGGAAGCCTCTGAGCCTAGGTCCTGTGCTGTAATCGGAGGACACAACGAATTGAGGCAACGCGTTGCTCAAACGTCTTTGAAGGACTGTGCACAAGAATGTATCTTTCTGATCACGTAGGAACAAAAATCTCGACACGACTTGTCTTAAAAAGAGATGAACCAACCCTAGGCCTCCACTTTTCACTGTTCTGAACAAATTAGTGCGACTAGAGCGCTCCCAAACGGAACCCCAAATGAAGATGGCAAACTGCCGGTGTATTCTTTGTATGCTGACTCTTGATGCGCACAATGCTTGTAAAACATACCAAATTTTGGCCACTAAAAACACATTACACACTGTTGCTTTTGTGAATATTGATAGTTCCCTCCCACCCATCCTTGCCGCTTTCGCCTTAATTTCTGCGACCTCTCCTTGCCAATAATCTTTGGTGTCCTGGTGGTGTTGCAGAGGTACCCCAAGGTACTTGGTAGGCATATTCGTCCACTGCATTTTTTCAAAAAGTGAAGGCGTGTCTTCCCATTGTCCATACCATGTCCCAATCGACTTGCCCCAATTAATCGCACTCCCCGTCATTTTACAATACTTTGTCACAACATTAACGGTATTGCTTACACTTTGCTTGTCATCACAAAAAACAGCGACGTCATCCGCGTATGCTAACAATTTTACCTCACTGTAACCGACCCTAAAACCCCGGACATGGCTCTCTTTTATTATCTTTAGACACAGTGGCTCGAGATATAGGGCAAACAGTAGAGGCGATAAACCACACCCCTGTCTTACGGAAGACCTGACGGCAATGCTGGGAGAGAGTGTTCTACCAACGATGACCTTTGTGGAAACGCCTGCATAGCACATTCTGATCCCTTCTGTTAAGGTTGATCCCACATTGACGTGCTCCAAAACATTGAAAAGAATTGTGTGTGTCACTCTATCGAACGCTTTTTCTAGGTCTAATTGTAACATGGCCACCCTACCAGAAAAGTCGTCACAATGCTCAAGTACTGTTCTTGCTACGTGTACGTTTGTAGTTATTGACCTCCCCTTAATGCCACATGTTTGATGTGGCCCTATCAATCGTGTTATTATACTCTGTAGCCTTCTGCCCAAAACTTTAGTGTATATCTTATAGTCTGAGTTTGTTAAGCTGATTGGTCGGTAGGCTCGCACGGATAGGAGTGATGAGGGATCAGTAGTTTTGGGTATCAGGACAATATGACTCTCGCGAAACGACGGTGGCAGTACCCGCTTTTCATAGGCTTCTGTGATAACGTAATAAAGAGCTGCAGCTATATCTGTTTTGAAAGCTTTATAGAATGATCCACCCAGTCCATCAGGTCCTGGCGTTTTCCCAGGGCTCAGGTCATCTATAGCCTGCTCTATTTCCTTGATGCTTATTGGCATTTCTAATCTATTTCGTTGTTCATCATCTAGACTTGGCAAAAGGTGTAAGAATTCATTTTCGAACCCCTGTTCGCATTGCGTTTCATGTCCTAAAAGTTCGCTGTAATATTCTACAAAGGCAAGTTGGATGGTTTTCTTATCACGTACTATTTCATTACGGTATGTTATCGCATTTATCTCCTTTCGTGTGGCATAACTTTTTTCATCCGAAAACGAGCGCTTTGTAGGTTGTTCTCCGCACCATAGATGTTCTGCGCGTGCGCGAATGATTGCGCCCCGATATTTTTCCTTATCGACAAGTTCCAACTGTGCTTTCGTTCGCTGTATTTCTTTAGCGAAACAACCAGGACGGATGCTTTCCATGTTTAAATAAAAGTTGAGCTCACTTTGTAATTCTATTTCATTTCTTTTTTCTTGGTGGTGTAAAACGCTGGACCTTTCTATGGCTATTAACTTTGTTTCTTGCTTAAAACACTCCCACCTTTCCGTGCAGTCACTGTGAACACCCGATAACAGCTCTTGAATGCTATCTTGAATTTTTTTTATAAATATTTCGTCCTGCAGCAATTTTTCATTGAATTTCCAAAGATCCCAGTTGAAGCTTGACGGCTTCTTTGAACCAAGCGAAAAACGGACCAAACTGTGGTCGCTAAAATAAACATGTTTGACTTCATAATCACTGCACAATGGCAACGCTTCCCCAGAAACATAGACACGATCCAGTCTGGCATGGCTGTCCCCTTGAAAATGAGTGAACCGAGGTGTATCATTATTGGCTAAAACGTCGCCTATATCCTCTAAATTATGTTTTTCAACGAGTGCTGCCAAGAGGAGCGCACTGCCTTCGAGACGAGACAGATTACGGGCTCTGTCTTCCACTTTGCAGACACAGTTGAAATCTCCCATCATGACCATGGTTCTCTCACACTTCAAGTGACATTCCACGCTTTCAAAAAAAACCTTGCGCTCAGCTATTCTATTCGGCGCGTAAACACAGATAGCGCGGAACTTGAGATCGCAAAAGATAAAATCGCACAATATAATACGCCCAGAATCATCACTAAATACATTTTCCACATTTATACCAATATTATTGCGTAGAAAGAGCACACAGCCCCCTGCTCTACCAACAGCATGAGAAACGCACACATAATATCTAGACATGAACGTTTGGACTAGGCGTTCGGTCCCTTCCTCAGTTTCTATCTTTGTCTCTTGTACAGCAATAATGTCCAGATTATTTTCGATGAACAGGCGATTAAGCTGGTACTGCTTCTTCTTTGCCGTAAGTCCCCGCACGTTAATCGTGCCTACGCGTAAGGGTGTTTCAATGTGTATCGCCATTTCTACGGTGAAGAGATCAAGGCCGATAGATATCAATAAATTTGCAGCTCACGTCAGTGACGAAGGATCACTCACATTACCGTGGCGAGTCTGTGTTCAGCCTGCACTGTTGACAGGTCTTCCATCGGCAGATCAGAAGTAGCAGGATTTTCCACCACCCCCCTCCAGACCCCCCCCCCCCCCCCCCCGGCACGGGCAAAAACACGCGAACGCACGACCTGTTAAGTCCGCTGCGTCGCCGCCGCCTTTCTGTCCGGCGGTATGGTTGGCGTTGGTCTAAAGGTTGGCCTCCGACCAGTTGCTGTCTTCACAGGTGGTTCGCCCGCACTTTGAGTGCTCGCATTCTGCTCTTCGCCGGTACTTTCTTCGTGCGTTCTTTTGGCCGCTGCCGCTGCTTTGCTGGTTTCCGTAGTGTCCATTACGCTTGAATCGTCCTCACTCGTTGCTACGGAGGGTTGCTTGCTTGTACTTGCGTCATTACTTGTTTCAGCGTCCTTAGCTGATGTAGTCTTGCCAGATGTCGGTGTGGCTTCACTCGTCACCTGCTCTACATCTCGTTTGGTAGAATTTGTGGCTGGGTCTTTCCTTGAAAGTGGCGCCAGAGATGGTCTCGACGCACTGGCACTTTCCTCTGCGTCGACTTCGTCCATGAGGTGCTCGTTGACGACTTCCTCACTTCTCGATGGCCCCGCAACGTTTGCATACGTGCGCACGCACTGACTTTCTTCGTGGCCGAAGCGTTGACACACAGAGCAACGTGGCACGCGGCACTCGCGCCTGATGTGCCCCGTACGGTTGCACCGAAGACACAGTGGAGCACGACCTGGCACGACCACTAGCGCCATTATGCCTGCTACTCGTAGCTGATGCGGTAGATCGTCACGTGTCACGCCTGGCTTCAGCTTGAGGGTCACTGTACGCATAGACGACCCCTTGTCCGTGATGCCTGGTACACGCCATTGCTCTTTTTGGACGTCGTTGACTTTCCCGTATGGAGCAAACGCCGCGTGTACGTCTTCGTCGTGCACATTGTGCAGCAACCAGTGGAGTTTAACCCGGACATCCCGGTTGTGTGGATCCACAACCAAACATCGTCGTTCCTTGACTTGAACTTCCGTATACTTCAGCATTTTCTTTGTCGCCTCTGCACTCTCGAACGTCACCGCCCAGACGTGGTTCATCTGGAAAGCCCCCAAGGCGACCACCTCGGGGAGCAATTTCAAATGAGCCAGCGTGTCGCGAAAATCTTCGACACGGAAAGGTCTCGCTTTCACGTCGCCGTGAAGAAAAACTGTGTTTAAAACACACGAACCTGTAGGCAGTGGCGGCAAAACAACATGGTATTCCGGTTCAACGGACGCAGGCATCCTGTTTCCGCGGCTTGGCATAGCCGCAAACACCGCCCCTACGGAGCGCGACATTCGACGTCCGTACCGAACGGTAGCCGGAGGTAGAATCACTCGGCCACGACTGCGGGACGGTAAGCTACCAGGTATTTTTAAACGCCTCGTGTTCATGTTTACGGAGACTCCATGTAACCTCTTATATGGCGACCTCCTTTGTGACGAAGTCATCCGATATGCAGCAAAACAAACGCCGGCAATTTCTGTAGCAGCGAAATGGTGCATTTCCCAGGTGCGAATGCATTTTCCGCGCAGCGATAGGTAAAGGGTGCTCCGTTGACCTCATTTATCAAGCTGTCTGGAACAATGGGCTTTCGTGTGCGCTACATTACAACTGCATTAGAAAAGTAACTCACGCGGAAGTTTTCAACCTGTGTGAACGAAGCAACTGCAACCCGTGCACGGAGCCTCTCTAGAATTCGCCCATTTCCACTTTATTTCAGAATTTACATCTTACTTATTTTGCCTTATACCTTACAATTTCTCTAAAGCTTTTTTTCTTTTTTCTCCCCTCCTCCATTTAATCGCCGGCTCCTTGATTCATCGCCAGTTATGTAATGGCAAGTGCCACAATATATTGAGGCGCAAGCCACAATGATGCGACGTAGGAAGCGTACGTAAGTTACTGGTTGGACTTCGAAAGTAGCTCTGCAGTAAACTCCCTGAATTGTTGTTTTTAACGTACGGTAACCCGAAGTGATTGTGATAGAAATATAGTGCGCTCCGTATAAACCGCGACGTCATGGAAGATAGCTGCAGCACAGGCCCACATAGCCCCCTTTAGAAGCTACATGAGTAACAATTAAAGAAAGAATACTCATCGCATTGTCGACATGCCGTGCAAGATTGTTCTCCTACATCCGTTATCGGTTCTCGTTACTTATCGATTATCCAAAAGGAAACTGAGACTCAAGCTAGCAAGTTCCGAGAGCTGCTCCTACGTTTAAAGTACGAGAAAATATTTGAAATATCCGTGAGGTGCACTAGGGTTGGCAGGTCCGCAGGTTCTGGCACGAAGTTCGAAAAGGAGCAGTTGTAGCTTCGTTTTCTCTCGTAGCCATATGGGCCATATCCGACCAAATGAATCTCAACGTACGTTTAAAATCATTGCTCTGATTTATTTTGCGAGGAACTTCAGAAGTAGGCGACCAGATGTGCATGTTTAAAGGGACTTTAAAGGGACACTAAAGTGAAATATTATTTCTTCTGCATCAGTAAATTACCATTCTACAACACCAAAGACACCACTCTTACAACTGACTATCGGTTGGAAGGCCTTCCAAACGCCCGTGTGACACGGGTATAATACCCGTGTCACACGGGCACATTTGGAAGGCCTTCCGGTCAACGGCCTTCGAAACGCCAGAACTCTGTCGACTCAAAGGAGTTGTTGCGCTGCTACACGGCACTTTTGAAAGGCCGTTGAGTGGTTCCGGCGTTTCTCGCCAAATTGTGTGGCGTTGCGTATCTTTATTTTCGTTTTCTTGTCACAAAAAGTTAAACAACGTTAAAACCACTTAAAAGCACTATAATTTCTTTTATGTTTGTTTATACATTAAAACAATTGTTTATACATTGCCTTACATATATGTTTAGTTTTTGAGTTGTTGAGTAGCGAAACTGCGGCAACGTTTGCGTCGCTGCACGTCGCTGTTGTCGAGAGTGTGTGTAGTTCGCGCATATCAAGTGGCAAAAATACTTTATTGAATAATTGATAACACTCATACATAGTATTTTTAGAGCATTTTGGTTTGATTTGTTCTTTCTAACCGTGAGTTGGAGCACACTGTGAACGAGAGGGCATGTTCGCGCTGTTTCCGTTTCCGTTGCTCAAAGGCCATCGAGATTTCGATAGAGTTGTAAGGTGCTCCGTTGACTCAATAGACTATTGACTCGGCGGCCGTCGAAACCGCCCGTGTAGCAGCTCGAACTTGACCTTTGAGTCAACTGACTATCGGTTGGAAGGCCTTCCAAACGCCCGTGTGACACGGGTATAAGACGTTTGGTAAGCCAGAAAAATCGCAAGAACGAAATACGGGTGGCGACGCCTACTTAAGTTCCCGCACCTGGGGGCTGTGACGTCTTGAATTTTGATGGCATCTTCTAGGGCCTACTAGTTATATACAGCGGTACAGATTGACTACATTGTGTTCTAAAGGAACCAAATATTAAACATGGCAAGTTTCGGGAACATTTATTCAGCCAACGCGGCCCAAATGCGAAAACATACTTTAGAATCCCTGACGTCGCGCTGACGTACCGGCGCTGGGGTTTCGGCGCAAAATTCAAATACTAATACTTCTCATCTAATAATCAAACTATCTTTTTTTTAAATGACTGCCTGCAGGGTTCTCAAACAATGCTTCATTAGTCTAAACTGATTTATTGTTTCGCTTTAGTGTCCCTTTAAAAGTAAGCGACAACCGAGTGTAGAACATGTATTCGCGATGGATGGGTGTTATGAGCGTCTCCTTCGAAATGGGGCAGTGGGTTGCGCCACCAAGTTTTTGTTTTTAATTTGCCTAATGTCCCACCTACACTCTTAAGCAAAATTATACCCTTTTACCACACAACGATAGTCGTCATCTGTCATGCCCGCATTTCCTTTCTTCAACGCGGCGAGCCCGGCACTTCCCAGTAACGAACGGCATGCGCGTTATCAGCATGACAGCATTCCCGACAGGAAAGTAGCGGGCGCGGCGTTTTCAAGAAAGAAAACGCAAGCAAGGCAGATGACGATTATCGTTGTGGGATACACCACAAAGAGTGCAACTGTTTTAAGAGTGAAGCTTTAGTTCGGGTCCAACTCCGACGCGGCCTATGTCAAACGCAAAAACGTTATTCCGAGATAACCCCTGGAACGATTTTAATGAAATGTAGGCATTTGAGAAAGAGTTAAATTCTAGTGACTGTTGGAAGCGGAATTTCGGCTTAGGGCCTCAGTTATGTTGAAAAGATTTTTTAAAATTCGGAAATTGAAATAAAATAGAAGGACGAAGTTTACAAATCAATAACTCTGACTCAACAAAATGGATTGCGGTTCTGTAAACGGGAATCATTAGTCCATTGTAAGCGGACAACCTCGATATGTCATTTTATATCTTACGTGAATTTGTTACGCTGTGTACAAAGGTTCTGCAAAAGCTGTATTTCCAAATTACTAAATTTCTTGAAATTCATGTGTAACATATCAATTTTGTCCGCTTTAGATGCACTATTAGATGCATTTCACAGATTTGTGGCATCATTTTTCATTGCAGAGTTGCACAGTTGTAAACTTCATAGTTTCGTTTTCTGAAAATGTTCTATTTTTGCCAATTTTTAATGAAAAATTGACGAGCTAAATCAAACGTTCGAAACAAGCAGTCACTGGATTTTAGGTTTTTCCTTTAAAATGCCACAAACTTGGCCAAATTTGGTGCAGTGGTTGCCGAGAGAAACGAATTCTCCTTTTACATGTATTTAGATAGGAGCACTGCGTTCCCCAGCCTGGACCCTGCCTCGAACAGTGCTTACTGCGAGCACGAACAAGTGCACCAGTCATCGGATGCAGACTACCTTATCACACGGAGCAGCTAACTATATAAAGAGAAAGGTGCATCCCGGTTCACAAATGGAACTCTCATTTGTTTTTATCCGAAGACACACTAACAAGCTAACTTGACAGCTTTTAGCCTCGTTCTTTCAGTGCAATATCAGTATTTACCTTCTGAAAGCACCACACACGTTACTGCCTGTATGTTGCGGCATCCTATGCGATATAGTGCAACACGAGTGACAGTACGGAGTTGCCTACGAAGGTCGAGAACAGTCAAGTTGTCGTACCTGTAGCAGCTGGAGCAATTCCGCGAACGAGTGCTTGCACATTTTGGAGGCATTGCGCAAACACGTGCAAACACTTTCATTTTTCAACCTCCGGCTCGTTTGAAATGCTCTTCGTATTGAAGAAAGTCTGATGCGGCTCGCTAGGCAGGCTGGACGTTTTGCACGCACAGCGCAACGATTTTCGCGGTTTGGTCGCTGCAGTCCACGAGAGGGATCAAAATAAGGTAATCAGAAGCAAGGGAACATTTCGGCATCGAGGAAACACCTAGGTTCTACGCCACAAACGAGAGACTTGAGAGATTGAGCCGTAGCTATGCCATTTTTGTAGACGGGTTAAGTAGCTGTGGGAGATCGTGCTCTCGAGTTGGTACTTGCGAAACGTGTTCTACACTGTATAATTTCTTGTTTTATTAGTCAGGACTGTGCTCCAACCAGTGGATCGAAACGGCCACCTGAAAAACCGCAGTACAATTGGGCGAGGTCTACCTACGTGCGCTTCGCAAGGTGTAAAAAAGAAGGCAATGTGCTATAGGTTAAGCCGGCCACCGCCATCTTATTAAGGGAATAGATTGACGTTAGCATTTCGCGGATAATAGGACGGTTTTTTTTTTTCATCTTTTTTTTTTCTCACTTCCAATGGCTTTCACAAAGCCAGTTTTGGCGTACAGATGCTTCTCGATGAGTCCGTCTGAGTCGCTGGTTATAGGATGAAGCTTGAAGGTCTTAGCAACTTACTTGTATGGGTGATCACGATGTCATTACTAAGCCCGAAACAAGATTCTATTATTTTCCAGTTACTCTAACATTCATATTAACTGATCAAGAGTAGTTGAACGGCGACTGTTCTCCGTGTAGTTCAGCCCGCTTTCAAGGGTGAATTACGGGCAAGCGCTGGTAAGAAACTGCAAGGGCTGCCACAGCAGAATTTATTTTGTAAGCTCAACGGTGCTTCGACGTCCGCCTCGCCCGCCGCTCCGTACTCGGAGCGGCGGGCGAGGAGGAAATGTGGTCAAAATGGACCCTTCCAGAAACGCGCACGCGCTGTCAGCGGCGGTCACTCCGCTGGCGGCGTCGACTGCTGGCTAGGTGCAAGGCACTGTGGGAGGGAGCGCTAGGCCGCGCGCGGCTCGCATGCCGCAGGCAAGGGCGCACAGGCGAGTCTTCAATATAGCGGTTCATATTGCGCCTGCTGCTGAAGTGGCTATTGGCGGCGAGGAGTTACGGAGTCGCCATCTATCGGAAGCGCCTCGCTGGCGTAGTATGAGGGATCACGTGGCGCGCTCCTCATAGGTTTTGCTGTCAGCGCTCACTGAAAACACCACGCGCGAGCTCTCCCGGATATTTCTGTAAGTACTTTCGAAACGAGGGACGTTTTTTTAATGTCTAAATAATAATCTTGGGCAAACTGAAAGCACAGAATCGTTTACAGACGCTATCTCTCTTTACCGAATACGTACAGTGAACGCCACTGCGCGCGGTCGCCGCGATGGAGTCTCCCGAATCGGCTTCTTGCGTGAAAGGGAGGTAAACGCTGAGAGCAAACTATGTGAAATATGCTCTTATAGTATTTGTATAACTAAATGGAGCGTAATAGAATGAAGCCTCAATGCAGCGATCGCACAGATTCGCAGCGACCGACTGCGCGTCTGCATGCTAATCCGCGTACTGTTTCGCTTTCACCGCGTGCGCGTTTACGCGCCGTGCCATGAGCTTTAGGTCGCAGAATATGAGCATCTGAGTATACAAGCTACCATTGTTGCGTGGGCGCTATCAGAGTTATTCAAAAATAATTTCATTGTAGAGGCTTCGACGCCTACGGGGACTGTGATGTGCCGTCGCGACGATTCAGTTTTTTTTTTCTTCTAAATTCTTGGACGTTTCAATATAATTTCTCGAGTTGCGCCGCACTGTATGTTTATCGGTGTTCTCAGCGTGCGATTTCCCGCTGCTTCTTCTTCTTTTTTTTTTTTTTTGTAATCCAGTGCATTAATCCATAACACAAACATGACCATATGCCATGCTTTTTTTAATGTGCTTCTTACCGCTCCCTTTCCACTCCAGTGAATTTGCCAGTATATACAGCATCGACAAGTTCATAGACCAAACCGTCATGACATTACTCGGGCAGCGGACTCGGGCGAGCGTCTCAGTGCGCGTTTTCGAACATCGCAGACCCGGCGCTGTAGCAGAAATCTTCCTCGCGTCTGTGCTTGCTGCATACCCGAGTTGTAGCCGATGACTGTTTGCCGGTTTTATGTTTCGCGAGCCAAGCATTACGCAGCTTCTTGTCCTGCGGCTACGTGTGAATAAGGCTGACACCGGGCTCCGTTGCGTACGTCCGGCACTGCGGCACCGAGCAGTAGCCTACCATGTTGCGCGCCTTCAAAGGCAGCCACTACCTATTGAAGTGCTTGCAAGCGTTGTAAAGGAGACACTTGAAGCGGGAAAATCTCGCCACTAAATGAGGACCGCAGCGTACGAGGGAATTTAAACTCTCGTTTTCAGCTCGCTTCGGCGCTCCCGAAGCAGCCGACGCGGCCGCTATGTCCACGTGATCCCTAATAGCACGTCACGCCAATGGTGGCGCCAGGTTTTCCAGTGGTGGAGCTCGAGGCCAATAGGTATGCAATCGGGAGCTGCACATCTAGCGCCAATCGGAATTAGTAAGGACGCGGGAACAGGGAAGTGGCGACGGCAGCTCCATTTCGCAACACCCTTCTGTACGTCACAGGAGGTTTGCAATGCACCGGCCGCGACCCGCGCTTCGCAGTGCTGCTGCTTGCGTAATCGCGGGTTCAATTCAACGACTAATTTGAGGCCAATTATTTCTTTGTACGTGGCCGTTTTGAAATGTCCGAACGCGAAACTTTCGACCTTTATGACGACTACTTTGAACTCTTACGTATATATAAGCATGTGCCGTAAAGTTTGCAACTTATGGCGTTTTTCACTGGTCGATTCGGAGCAGGATTTTTTGCTCCGCGGCAAGGAATCCGAATTTCACTGGTCGATCTGGAGCGGGTTCGCGCTTCCACTGGTCGTTTCGGATCAACTCGCTCCGCGCCGGATCGCTCTCACTTGCTCCGCCGCCGAGACGCGGATTCGGGCGGAAATAGAACGCGTCACATGGCGTCACTTCCGTCTTCAAGCGAAATCGGTACCCGGTCGGTACGCACAACTTTGTGTTGGGCATAGTTTGCGGAACCGGTTTGTGTCACGTGCACGCAGACTTCCTGTGTGATCTCCCGCGGAGCGTTCGTGCGCTCCACTGGCAGACTCGGATTGGTGAAAGCCGAGCGCTCGCTCGAGGATTCAGGCGGCTGCTCCAGATCGACCAGTGAAAAACGCCATTAGAAGTTAATTAATCTCATGTTTAATTAGCGAATTGCCAGCTGCCTTGGCTTTTCTTGCAATGATGTCCGCCTGGGCAGACATAGTTCATCTGTAGTGACGTAATTCGAGTAATTATTCTGAGCTTTCTAAAAGCGATGCTTTTCTTTGCGAACGTCGCAGTTTCGTGACCGTGGGTACTGCGGCCTGGCTGTTAACTGGATAGGCCAACCAATCACAGCAGAGGTCGCGTGCCTTTGAGTGCCTTGCACCACCACCAGATGGCGCTCTCTCAGCAGCAGCAGCGGAGAGATGAAATACTTCGGGTAAAAAAATATAAATACCTTGGTATATGGATAAACGAAGGCAACAGATATATGGAAACAGGAAAAAACAATAACAGTGAAGGGGAAGAGAAATGCAGCCATAATGAAACACAGAGCGTTATGGGATACAATAGGTAGAGGTGCTCCGGGTTACGTGGAAAGGTGTAATGGTACAATCAGAACTTGATGGCAACCAAAGGTCAGTGGGACGCCTCGCATTAAGCGCTCACGGGAAGACTACAAATGAAGCTGTGCAGGATGATATGGGCTGGACGAGTTTTGTAGTGAGGGAAGCTCATAATAAAATTGATAATGAAGAACAACTGAGGAATACGGAAGAAAGTAAATGGGCTGGGAGAGTGTTGAGGTAGTTGTACAGGGAAAACGTTGATTCACAGTGGAGGAAAAGAACTGGGAAGCTTACCAGCAATCATGTGGCCTGTAGGGTGAGCAACACAGCAACAAAGAACGTAGAGCAAAGTCAGAGAGGCTGAAATCATGTCATGGGTGGTGGCAATGGAAAAGAAATGTGCCATGAGTAACTACCTAGGAGGAAAAACAAAATCAGGAAAGAAACAAATGATAACTCAAAGGGAAGCTCATTACTTTTTGAAGAGAGATCAGCATGCCTTAGAACACGCACCTATAAAGAGAGATATAACTTATAAGGAAGAAAATGCGTGTGCTTGCTGCGGTAAAGCTTGGGAAATGATGGAGCATATTTTATTAGAATGTGAAGATCTCTACCCAGCCGTTGATTTAGGCACCACTGGCCTCCTTGAAGCCCTTGGGTTCAGCAAGAGCAGGGGGAAAGTAAACATGTCCGCAACAGAGATTAGCAAGAAGCGACGAAGATTGTTGGAAGCAAAGTAGGGAAGTGACAAAAACAAAGTTCACAAAAGGGGGTCAGAAAATTTGGTTACAGGAGTTCATCGTACGGTTTTTTCTTTTTTAACCTAGGTAGGATATTAAGCAGTATAATAGCAAGAGCTTGGTGGGACAACCAACCGCCCCGTTCCAAAGAGGATGCTCATAACATCCATCCAGCGGTGCCAACCATGCTGGGGAGAGAAAAAGAAGGGACCATAATGCTCACCTTCACGCATCTGCGGCATGACATTAGCCCCTCTACAATGCCTGAACAAAACCTTCTTTGTAACTTTTTGGAGGCACTTGATAAACACAAACTCGTGTTTCGACTCTTTGTGCACTCACACAAAGCTTCACTGTATATAGATTCACTCGTTGAATCTGCTGCATTTAGAAAAAGAAAGTGTTCAAAATAAATCGTAACACGCGCAAAACGCATAAATTAGAAGAACCAGGATGAAAGGGCAGCCCGGCACACAACCGCAGATGCAGTCAAGGCATGCATGCCAACCGTGGTTCCCGCCACCGATGGCAAGAATTTTTGAAGTGAAGAGCTGCAAGGCCACGCATACTTGCAGAAACACCACCGGCACTGCCACGTGTCACCGTGGTGTCAACCACAGAAGGCTCAAAATATAGACACCGTTAACGCCGCAATGGTAATGGTTTTGTATGTACCTGCTCATAATCGCAGCTCTTGAGTGGGTTTGTGCTGTTGCAGCATAGTCAAGGAAGAAATTCCCTCTTCAGCAATGCTTATGCTATGAGCATGACTTTACATGAGCAACACCAACTGTGTCAGCTGCACTGTTTGTGGCACGACAGACAGACAGCGTTTCACCGCAGTATGGGGTATAACTTGACATACTCTGGGTGCTTGTGGGTGCCTCACGCGAATACACGTGAAGTGCCTCGAGCGGCCAGTCGCACGACAATTTTGTGTGCATTTGCGGGCTTCTTTCACGCTATGCAGAAACACCTATGTAGCATGTATTGAGCAACAGAAAGCTGTATCGGGAGTCTTTCATGTCGCTCTACAATTTTCTCATTGACACTTTTAATTTAATCATAATATTTGACAAGCCCATTAAGTAAGACTAGCTTATTAGGCAGAATGAAAAAATATAACTTGTATCTCCAAATGATGGCAAACCACATTACTTTGGTTCTGTCCAGCTACGTGGCATTCATATATATTAAAACTTGACAAGCCCATTAAGTAAGACTAGCTTATTAGGCAGAATGAAAAAATATAACTTGTATCTCCAAATGATGGCAAACCACATTACCTTGGTTCTGTCCAGCTACGTGGCGTTCATATATATTAAAGCTCTGGCTAAAGTTAACTGAGACACCTTGTACATGCACATACTAAATGAAAAAAAAATTGAATTAGGTAATGTAATTATTTAATTACGCACTTCTTGAGCCTAATTTTCTGTGCACAGCATGTCCACCAAGTAGCCTAAAGCATCAGTGCCAGTCATGTTTGCATAGCATAATTGTTTGCATAATTCATGAACTTTTATCTTAAGACACAGTAAAACATTCCACTGCCCTGCAGGAGAAAGTATGTAGAACAGAATGAAAGGTTCTTTAACACATTAGGCTCACATTAACAAGTGAGGAACATTGACACAATCGCCATCAGGGTGAAGGTTTAACAGGCACGATCAACCAAAGATGCTAAACAGAATGCTTTGCTTCCTAGGTGACTCTCGCCCCACTTACGTGCAGTGCGATACAGTTATACATGGTGTAGTAGTAATATTACACCTGGCTTCTCAGAGATGAACAGGAACTAAGTCAATGAACGCCATATTATATGCACAAATACTAGAAAAGCACAGTTCAGTTCCTTTACCACTGTCATTTACATGCAATTGTGTAATACATAGAAAAGTTTAACTTTTCTCATTTGCGAATTCTCTATTCAGCTACATTTTCAGCTGTGAACAACTTTAAATATACTTATATGCAAATAGGGCATCATCTGCCATATAGTATACGCCTTTTAATTTATGAGGCCATATTAAAGTTGATATTAAGTGCCATATAATATGTAGTATATATTTATTACCTCATTTGACCTTACTATTCATACATCTGAACAAACAAGTTTTAAGAAAACTGAACAAAACCAGCATTGTGTTAGCTTTTACAATCCTAACTTTATTACTAAGACTGTTTTGCAGGCTCATCTTCCCATAAGGAGCAGTCCCAACAAAAGGAGGTCCTCCATTACACTTCCACACACAAGCTCGATCTTCAGAACATTAAGCAAGCAACTCCAGCAAATGCTTATCTTACAGAGCACCAATTCTGCAGGGGGAGAAGGAGGGAATAAAGAGAGAAGGCAGGGATGTTAACCAGAGATGCGTCTGATTGGCTACCCTACTCTGGGGGACGGGAAAAAGGGAATAGAAAGATAGAGAGTGAGAGGGGAGGGAAGGGAAAGTCGCGGTGAGGTTGCGCATGTACGCGGAGGGCCTGAGTGAGTCAAAGGCATTCACATAAGCCAGTCGCCCTCAAGAAAGAAAAGTGCCTTAATAGCTTTGTGGGCCGACGAGCGATGGGGACGGTCTTCAAGTAGCACCTGCACAGACAATGGCCGATCGTCCAGACGTCACAGAAGCAATATTGTGTATAAAGCCTCTTAATCTGCTGTCACAGTTGCCTGCACTAAGCTCTTATCCAACAGACACTAAGTGATGCAAGTATAGCACATACAAAAATTTATTCTTCTGTGAATGAGTTGACTTAAAAATAAAAAGTAGCAGAAGGAATCTCAGACTGTCACATCAACATAGAATGTGACCTGTTTTCATAAAAATCTTTATATGCATATTTTTTTCTTTATTTAACTTAGCTCTCATCTAGAAAACATTTGCTCAGTTTAGTCTCCAAATGTATGCAGCAAAAATAATACTATCAGTTACAACAAATCCTTGCTTGAGGGTCAACACATGCCTTCCTGTACAGACAACTGCAAGGGGAATGTCTTTATTGCAAACCGGTTTCAAAACACGCACAAGCATTTCACAATAAGCATCATATTCTTACTTTCTGCAGCCAAAAACGACATACAATTTACAGAAACAGGTGCCTACTGACGGCCATTGTAAAAAAACTACTCGTTCCTCAACAGCACCAGCCAGCATTAAAGCCCCCAACTTTTCAACTTTGCAGCCAGAGCAAGAGAAATTGGAAAAAAAGTTGGAAACTAACAACATTAAAAATTATGAGGCAAACAAAACTGGTACAAATCAAACCCATCTGCGGGTTGCTCAAAATGTGGCTGACACTTTGATAGCTCCACGAGAGACTTGTCACGTTGACAAGCATTATAAACAATCTAGCAAGCTGCCCAGAGGAGGGGGGAAACAGCACGACGGCCTCACTCCTTTGGCTTGGACATCACTCCAGCAAGTGCTGCAGTATCAATTCGGGATGCCAGGGGAGGCAGAAGTTCAGTCACGAGACAGACACAAACAAGCCCCGGCATTGCCACTAGAGCCGAGACATATGCTAAGAGTAGTAGCGGTGAGTCTGCCTCGTCGTCAGGTGGCCTTTGCGGGGAGGGACTTTCTTCGCCGGGCCAGCTTGCATTCTACAAGTGATGCCTCATGCAGACACCACACTTCCCCTCCCCGCACACAGCTTTGGACCAGATAGGAACAGGGTTTGGCAGCGACCCCAACATCACAGTGGAAGGCACGTTTGTGTCGTATACGAGTCCCAGCGGGCATCAGCTCTCCCCCAGGGGCGGCGGTGTCTGCGGCATGTGCTGGCTGGAACCTTGGGTGAGGTAGCCAGCGATGGCCGTACCTGCACCTGTGAGCCGGAAAAGTATGTCTCAATCTTAAAAGGGCCACCTGCAGGTTTGTTATCTCAGTTCATCTTAAAGAGGGTTTCTTTATTTTTTTTATTTTTGTGGATTTTCCTGTGTTTAAGTCCTAAGGAAATTATTTCTCGCTTCTTTTAAAGGCACTGACAACCAATTTTCATGGTACCCACTTTTTCTAGTGCAATGGAATGCTTACTGGCCGGAGCGTCTAATCATGAAGTAGTAACGCGGAAAATGCCATGGAACATATTTTTTATCAGAGTTTTTCGATCTGCAGCGAGGATGAAGTCGTTCCCTGGAAGCATGCTGAAAACTGTGATAGGTGAGTGCGATAGCGATTATAGGTCGGCATTAGTGGGAGGCAGATGACAAGTGCGGCCGTGATGGGAAAAAGTATTATTTTGTTTATCAAGTCAATGTTCCTGCGATTCATGTTTTCCAAAGTGTTCAAGTATTTCTGCGATAAAGTGAAACCAAGTGCGAAACCAAGTGCATCGAAAATGAAACGACACTTTTACACGTGGTACACTGTTCATGTCGCTGTAGCCAAGCGTGCACTCCTGATTTCCGATGTCGTCTCTCGAAGACCTGAGCGAGCCGGAACAAAGGCTTTTAGCTCGCATGCATGCTCTGAAGTTAGGTCCTTACGAATTTGCACCAGAACGCCATGCTTCAATGGACAAAAGCGGCAGTGGAAGCGACGAATCCTACTTGCATGATAGACTACCATCCCCGCGACAAGCAGCGCGCCTGGAGAATGCCAATTGGTGAAGGCTCACTCACACTAGGCCGACACGATACCGATTTTGGTCTGCCGACTGTCGGCGACAGTGTTTTTTCCTTTGTGTGGGCACCTCTGTCACACTGTACCGACGGCGACAATCTGTCGATAGACGGCAGAGAGCACGGCGTCGGTACAGTGCGACAGACACGCGCCGACACGAAGGTAAAAAACGTATCCATTTATGGCACAACTTGTTGATGGCATCTTGTATCACAGGGAGATAATAAAATTCTGGGTACTTGCAAACTCGAGCCATGCATGTGGGACGACATGAGTGCCGCTCATTAGCGTGAACTTTCTTTACTTCGTGATACGCGTAGAATAAAGTGCAAGTGTCTAATAATATACTAACTGCAATTTTAAGCAATAATCGTACCGTACCTAATGACAGTCGACTTATGTACAGTAACCTCTTGACTGCATTTCGAAGTATCAAGATTTCACCACCAGGCTTTGCCACTTACTGGTCTTTCTGACTTTCTTTGCCCAATTAAAAATTATATTTCCTACTTAAATCCCGAACACCGTGCTGGATTCTATCCCTATAAATCATGGTCGTTTCCTTTCCATCAACTTCTTACAACACATTCTGGCCAGTTGTCAGTCCCTTTAAGTGGTTTAGCTCCATCAATGATATGAACAACCGAGTGGCGATACACAGTAGATACAGACTTCGAAGTGATCAACAACAGCCTAGCAAGGGGCGTCTTTTGCTGGTGCCCACATTTCGACAACAGGACCTGTTTCCATCAGGGCAGCAAGGGCAACAACAAGTTTTGGAGAAGCGTAGAAGTGAGAGGCAGCTGAAGTGATCACACCCTTCTGTTCATGCACGTTTCGTTAGCGTCGTCACAGCGAGTGGTCGTTGAGTGAGAACTGCTCATGTTTACCTGTGTGTGTATGACACCAATACTTGTCAATTAGTGGGCGGATGTTTACTGCAGTTTATACGGCCAGACAAACTATGAACTTTATTTCTCGTAGTTGTCTTCATAATTTGCTATTGCTATCAACGTGAGACTTCTTGTGCGAGACTGCGTTTTTTGTTTTTAGGATTACATTTCTTCTCAAATACAGGTATTAGAATTGAAGCGAATACCATAATATTCAATCGAATATTCCAACGTACCAAATATTTGCACGAGCTCATCGTATTTACTTGTGTAAGACTCCTCTTCGGGCAAGACCTGCACCCCTTACTTTCGAGGTAAATAATTAAAAATAATGTTTCACTCGGGTTATCTGGCATCAAAGCACAACTGTTTTTTGTATTGTGCTGATGAGGTAGGAAGCTTCAATGTTGATGGGAGAGACGTCACAAGCGGAAACTTTTAAAGAATGAAGTGTAATTTGATCAGTGGAGCTGGAATTTTGAATAAATGTGCGTGTAGTGTGTAACCAGTGTTTGCATTATCTTTTACATCATTCGTGAAGTCATTCCAAGCTTTAGTGAGGTGACATATGCTTCACTCGTGCATGAGCCACACCCTGCCAAGATGTTGAATACAAAGCGTGGCGTCTCACACAAGTAAACACAATAAAATCCGGCGTTACGGATGTTTAATGCACCAGTCAAGCTTAGAGACACAAGTTTAGGTGCCCTGGACCAATGTAAGAGCTTACAATCAGTATGCAGCCAAATCGCAACAAATGGCAAGATGAGGCTAAATGTGATCGAGTCAATCTCTTGTGCACACACCTTAACAAGTGGACTGTAAGTACAAGACAAAGCACCAAGCGAACAGGCAAGAGAACAGACACGCAAAGTGTAGGCATGTTGGCCACACTCACTGGGCAGGTAGCCAGCCGTGGAAGCAGGTGCCATGAAGAGGTCATGCTTCTGGTCCTTGTAGTCTGACCAGACGCTCGACTGGCCGAGAAGGTTGTTCACCTGCACAAGAACAACAACGAAAACAAACAGAAGACACACAATTAGCAACCTCTCAAGTAGCCAGCCATTTTTCTCATGCCAATATGTGCAAGCTCACACCAGGCAGCTGAAACCAGTCAATCATCATGGCATGCAGTAGGTTAACCCAGACATTTTTATTGTAAAAAAAAAAATTCAGGGGTTTTATTTGCCAAAACCATATTATATGATTATGAGGCATGCTGCAGTAAGTTACTCTGGATTAATTTTGACCATCTGGTGTTTTTAAAGTGCACCCAATGCATGACACAGGCATTTTTGCACTTTGCCTCCATCAAAATGGGGACACCACGGTCTGGATTTGATCCCGCACTCTCGGGCTTAGCAGTGATGCCAAAGCCACTATACCAGCACGGCAGGTTTTCTTTTCCCTTTTTTTGTTTTTTTAACCGTTACCGAAGAGCATCAAAAGCAAGAGCACTGATAAACATGATGCAGTAGACTTCCATCACTTCAACTTCAGTTATATCAGTGTTAGGTTAACTCCTTAAGTGCCAGCAAGAAATCCAGAAATGTGTTTGCAAAATGAAATTTTTTTATTGCATATCTGGATAACAGACTTTGTACAATTTCAAAATACAGTTAAACCTCGATATAATGAACTTCAATATACAGAAGAGTGTTTACACACAATTTCAATGTAACGACATTTCTCTGCCGCCGCAAAGGAATACCGAGATAATAAATAGAAACTTCTGTGGAGGCACACAGTCAAATAGTTGGATTAGAAGCAGCTGCTCGCCAACGCTCCTCTCAAATTGTGTGCCGCGCGACGAAGAGCAACCTCCGAAGCAAAGCAGCGTCATGTTCTGTATAAAGCCCAAGTGCGATAAGATCCTATCGCACCTCGCGCACTGTATGCTTTGGTGCAAGTGAAAGCGTGTTAGAGCAAGTTAAGAATGGGGGCTTGAGGTACGCCTTCTTCCCGCACGAACAAGAGGAAAGGGCGGGAAGGGAGCAAGCTCGCAGTAACGCGATAAAGGGCATGTGAGGAGAAGGGGGGGGGGGGCTAGTTGGCATTTGTCTTTTTCTACGCGGCCATCGCTGCACATGGCCGCGCATGGCTATCAGCGCAACTGAGCACATACGCAGCCAGCGCTCCCTGTTTCAGGTGTAATTTGCCATGCGTGCAAAGAGTGGGTACGTCGAGAAGGCGTGGCATCATGTGTACTGTCTTCCCGCGCTTTTAGTACTGGAGGTTACATAATCTAGAGTTTCGGAGACACGTTGAAGCGAGAGGCAGACAAAACATTCGCTCCCAGCTGCCAGCACTTTTCATGATAACATCGTCCCACTGCTAGCGACACTATCAGCTGCGGCAGCAGAGTGGATGCGAAAGCACAGCTGACCTCATATCATACTGCCGATGTGAAGATATCATCATGGCAGGAAAATGTATTTTTTGTCGCCGACTCTCAAATTCAATTAAATAAATTACTAGTTTTCATTTCAATTCCCTCTTTCTGATTGGCAGATAATTCGGAAAATTTTGTGGCTCCTTCTGTGTAAGAAAAATCCTTCGGCGACTGTACTTGTTTGCATAAAAAGTTAAATTTCAATGTAACAAAATTTCGATATAATGAAGTAAATTGCCAATTTTACCGGCTTCGTTATATGAAAGGATGTATACATAACATGGGGGTAGCAAATTCATTTTGGTCTGAAAATATGAAATAACAAGAAACATGTATGTTAACTAGAAGTTTCAGTTGAGAGGAGTTCAGTTCCGTAAACAACCGCTCGAAGCTGCAGGCACATTTTAGAGCAAACGTTGTTGAGAAAAGCTTGCAAATGCAACATGTCAAAATTCTTGAAGAAAGGCCATGGAGGATTAGAATGCAGCTTCCGTACAATAGTTCTCTAAACACAGTATGAAGCAAAGTCCCACACCACACTCTGCATCAGAAAAGTGTGTTTCTTTGCGAACTTTAATGTCAGTGTTGCTTCTACCCCTGTAACAGACAACACGCTGCCTTTTTTTGGAGGTTTCTTGCCAGCTGTGGACAGGATATAGTCCACAAAGCGGCGTGCCATCCTACAAGTAAGGCCTGCCTCTGAAGAATGTGCACACTTGAGAGGGCAGCAACATGTAACATGCAGCTGCCATGTTTTAAGCCCCTGCTGGACAAGCGGAGTTTGTAGGCCCCCTAGCAGGCCAAAGAGGGAACTTGCCATAATGACAAAATGGATTAGACGAGCTCGGCCCATTATAGGCACATAGAAAGAGCACCCAAATCATGGACGAGACAGAATACACATGCCAGACTGACATGGTGACGCCAATAGCAGCAGCATCTGTATTGGCAGCGCTTATGGTAGCGTGAATGAGTTGAACACACACCATCCCATGGCGAAAATGCACATTTTCGACCTGCATTAGGAAGATATTCAAGTGAAAATGGTAGCTCACAATGAACGCCTACAGAATTTACTTCATGCTAATGTGCATCTTTTCTTCCCCCAGAAATTGGTTAGAAGATTGCCTGCGTGATGCAATTACTAAGTGCAAAACAAAAACCAGATTTGCAGCAGCCTACCACCAGAGCTAGCCTTGACAGCATCACTGCCATGTGTCGTTGCAATGTTGTGAACTTGATCCTCTCTTATCTACATGCTAGCTTAATGCATTCTGTTCTGCAAGCGAACAGGCAAAAGAAAAAAGTTATTTAGTAGCAAAACTGGGTTGTAAGATATGCAAATTTATACTTTAGGAGTGGTTTTACGGCGTCAACTCGGAGTAGATGTCACCTTGAAGTGTGCTTTCACAGGGTGCGCTGCTATGAAACTACGTTTACGGCAACATTCTCTGCCATCAGTGTCACCGAAAAGGTAGGGAACACAGCCGCTGGTGAAAGATAAAACGTGGACAATTAGTGCATCTAGGAATGGAGACTTCTTACACAAATGTGAGCATCGCATCCTTTTATTTCTGCGGGTTATACGTGCAGATTTCTTTCTTAAATTCTGGGGCGTTATAATTGGGGGGTGCGGCTTATAAGTGGAAAATTACGTATATTCATTCATTTCGAATACTTCAAAAACACAAATACCGAAATTTGAGCCGAAGCAAGTATTGAATAGCATAATATATTGGATCAAATGTTTGAAAATGTTGAATATTCGCACAAGGCCACCTGTCGCTCGCAATCAAGGGGTTAGTCTAGGTGTGAGCTACCACCTCCTTTGAGATGGTTATGGAGCGGTTTGATAAATGCAGAATGTCAAACTTGTACCGTATGCAAGACGACATGTTGCAGTTCAAAGACAGTGACAAAATTCTGTCTTAGAGTGATGACGATGAATATTAAGTCCTTAATAAATATCCATTCTGTGAAGGCAAATTCCACAGGGTTAAGTCTTTTTCTTATTGCCGGAATTGGAGGCATGTTACATTTTCTTGCTAAAAGATCAGTTGTGCGTTAAGATTTCTACTTTGTTGAGCAGTTCTAATGTAATTTCTATGTTAGTTTTCTGCTCTGATTCCATAAAAAGCGGCTGCGCATTTGATTTAAGGGCATGTTATAATCGGGTAAACACTCCCAAATTAATCAGTGGTGCATCTCAGCCTTCTTTTTCTACTTCTTGTTTGTGCTTTCCAAGTATGCTATACATGAAATAGTTGATGTTCTGATATCTGACGTTCTTGTGAATAGTTCTCACATACAATACACATTTTGCAAACTTGACAGAACTGACTTTAGAATAGAAGGTTTTCAATTTATTCTGCAGCTGTAAGCTCTTCGTGATTCTGAAGCTGCAAGAAATGTTATGAAACTGAACTTTCAATGGACAGAATTGGACAAAAATGGACTGAAGGGGATATCTAAATACAGTTCCTTCCCTTCTAATACACGGTGTTTGAAGAGTTTTCAAAGAGTGGAATAATAGCCGTACACACAAGTTCGGCAATGTAACGCTGCATAGAAGTTTTGTCGCCTCTTACGATACTTCGGAAATGCTCCTAGTGACAGCCCAGCATTTTCAGGACGACAGCACCTATGGGAACCAACCTAAAATGGTATAACTGTTGCTATGCGATAAGGTGAACATAATATGCTACAGTGACGGCTTTCACTTACATAACCTGGACCATACCGAACGCTCTACAGACAGTCCAGAGGTAAAATGCGAGATGCCATTGACTTTCTTTTAGTTCTGACAGTGTTCCACTTCACAACCAATTGTACATTAAGCATCTAACAAAAATATGTTTTCCCAGGCCCTCAGCCTAATTGAGCAGCTAGCTACCCACAGGCCAACTACTCACTTCTAACCCTTGTGCCATCACAATGTGCACAAAAGACACGAAAAACTTAGGTAGCATCGTGGCACAAACACCAACTGGCCTCCATTTCAGTTAAATATGAACTAGTGAATTCAAAGTCAGTGTTGGTACAGTCGACTCCCGTTAATACAAAGTTCACGGCGATCACAAAAATCTTCGAATTAAACGAATTCCCCGTTAAGCACAAAACACAAAAACAGCACTTTATTGGTAGCGAAATTGAGTATTTTCTCAAAGAAAAATAGTCGGTCATCTTGCTCTGCTTCTTGCCGAATCACGCTGCTGAAAGCAAGTTCTGCAGGCTGTAGATATGGCGGAACGCTTCTTCCGTGTTACCTTCAGCGGCAAAGAAGCGCTCCGTGAGAGCAAGGCCCGCAGCTGCATCGGCAGCCTTAGGTTGCGGCTCGTCTTCAACGTCATCGTCGCTTTCCTGGGTCGCTTCCTGGAGCCGAATAATCTCTACAATCTCGTTATCCGTTCGTGCACCGCACGTTTCGACCGCCTTGTCTATGGCGACGTAATCTTCAAAATTGACGTCCCCGAGAGCATCACCAAAATCAGTGCCGTCAAGCTCGCTTGTTGACGCTTCCTCCGATGAAATTGCAGAGGCATCCTTCGAAGAAGCTGCCACAAAACCGCAAGCCCTGAAGCAGTTTGCGATTGTTTCTTCCTTCACACGATCCCATGTTCGCGCTAACATGTGAATGGCACTGAGCAGGCTCACCTCGTATTTTGCAGTTATCCATACACATATACGCTGCAAGCCTAATCTAGCACAATCTTGCCACTGCCAGTATACAGCGCTGCATGCACCTATGGCACTCGCGAGGCCTCTGCGATCGGCTCCAGCCACGCACAGCAGCTGCATCGCCTCCCGCCGGAGCTGATCGCAGAGGCTACGGCAGCTGTAGCAATGTATAATCGCGCCGCTCAAAGAAAGGCGGCGTTGCGGACGGCTGCGGTGGCGATGACACCAACGCGGAGCACGGAGCTGTTGCAGCACTTGAAAAATTGCATTCTCCCAAAGAATGAAGGTCACCTCGAGGATCCTGGCTGAATTTTAACTTCCAATTAAACAATATTACTGGATGAGGACTTCGAATCATCGAGCGATTTCTTCCATAGTATTACATGCAAAACTGACGGGACCAGCACTTCACTTCTAATTAACCGAAAATTCCAATTAAGTGGCCTCGAATTATCGGGAGCCGACTGAACATACCTCGGTGTAAATTTGGAGGTGAATGTTGGTCACTAGAGCTAAAAGAAGTTTCACACAAAACTGACCTGGTCCCCACTGGCCATGTCGGCTGCCATGGCCTTGAGTGCCTGCACAGCGTGCGCCTTGGTCGTTGCGCTGGTTGAGGGCTTGCCCAAAAGGTTGAGCAGCTGCTCCACCAGGCCTCCACGCACAGCCTGTGCGAGAAATGGTCACACAGTAGCAACGTAAAGGCTCTCCTTACAACGGTCCGAAAGAAGACACAATCGCAGCTGCTCCACAAGAGCGGCAGGCAAAGCATTGGGCACTGCCTCCTGTGCTGAACATAGCATTAATAAGATACTCGGCCCTAATTACTCTTGCACTAAAACCATTGGCCTGTTTTCACTCACGCTTAACATGAAGGTGGCACTTAACGAGAAATGTTTGGGTTGATTGATTGATACATCGACTGATTGGTTGAGTGTAACATACCAAAGAAACACTCTGGCTATGAGAAACATTGCAGCGAAGATCACCAGGTTAATTTTGACGTGCTCCCCAATCTAATCACACACGTGGTTTGGATGCCTGAAATCGAACCTCACACTCAGAAGTGGAAAGCCCTAGTAACTTAGCCACTTGGCGGGCCAGTGCATTTTGTTTAGTGTCATCTCGGGACGCAGTACTTGCCTGTATTGCTCAGAATAAATGTTAACATGCTGTGCGCTACAACGCCTGCAATAAATTAAGATTTTCCAATAGGAAGGAATGTTAACACTGTCTGCAGTTAAAAAATGGCCACTACTATTGCATCTGCTGAGAATATCTACATTGTTCATCTAGGCCTTGCCTAAGACAATGGCTACTTTCGTTTTATTCTGGGACGAAATGGACAGGACACTGCATTCAAATGTGATATCAAATGAACTGCTCTGTGAAAGGCCACCTCTGTTCGAGATCAGTGTGCTAACAGCCAGCAGCATGGTCGGTAGTGCAATTTACACAGGACTTTTATCACGCATTTATACGAAACCTGCATGTGGCCAAGGGGTATTTCAATAGAGGAAGTTACAGTTGCAATTTTATCAAAATTTGTGGGGATGACTGTGGCAGAGATTACAGAACGAATGGTGTGCATTCATCAGGACACTACTAGCAGGGCCACCAGATGCATAATTACTGACAGCGACCATTACGACCATTAGGTTCTTAACAAAAAGACAAGCCAGCAGGATACTCTCCCCCTCCTGTTGAATTCACAGCTTGAAATCTCTGCTGAAAGAATAGTGCATATCTTTTTGTGGTGTTATTATTTTGGCAATGTTCAAGACACTCAATTCTTTAAGAGTAGGTCACTGACCACAATTAAAATGCTAAAACAGGCTTAGGGCTCACCTGTTGAACAAGACCAGGCACAGAAGCTTCGCAGAGCCCAAGTAACGTTTGGCAGGCCAGCTGGGCTGACTCGGGGCATGACAAGGACCGGCCCAGGGGGTCCAAGCAGGCCACGCCCACCGACTGCGCGCAGGCCTGTGTGCACAATGTGTGCACAAGGCAGTTTAAAAAGCCTGGCCATGCACTTCACTCACCATCTTCATTCATCGCCACTTCACTCTTCATCTCACCGTCTTAGATATCCGTCAAGAGCACATAACATCAGAGATAGACTGTACAAAGCAAAAGAAATGGCTGCCACATAATATTCAATGTTGATGATGGCTGAGGACACTCTGCACCAACTTGAGCACATAAAAGCTACATGATAGGAGAGGCTGTTACGTGATTTTGCAGCATTGGAGAAAAAAGTGGACTGAAAAAGACAGGGCCGATTGAAACGATAATGCGATGCAGACAGAAGGAACAGCAAAAACGCAATGCTTATCTCGAAGAGTGCGAAAGCATGTGCAAAAATAGGGCTCATTCCTCACCGGAATTGAGGCATGCAGATTGTGTTTAACACGTGACAAATGCCACTTAAACAGCAGTCAATTTAACCTACATGTGTATATAATGATGGAGTCTATCGCTAATGAGCCACCCGCATAAACCAACTAGCAGCAAGAATTTTGTGAGGGCTGCCCATTACCATATCAGCCAGCGGCAAATGTTTGTCATGGCCACATTGCCTAGGCCACTAGGTGTAATCGGTGCTGCTTCATCAGGCGTTGGCAACTAAAGTTATGGATCTATTTCGCAGCAGCTGCGCAGTACTCAGGAAGCCGACAAACCACCTCGGAAATGAAAGCGAGTGCATGGAATGGCAAGAAAGTTGTTCACGGCCGCCATTTTTGTGAAATATGGCCTCTCATTCCCGACGCCACTCCTAGATACACTCCAATCTTATTTTGTAGGTTTGAGCACATGGTGGGTGTGAAAGTGTCATGTGACTAAGGCTCTGACAGCTCGGCTGCATACATATGCATGAGCAGTGGACAAATGAGAAGGAGTGGGAGGGAGGAGGGGGAGGAAGGGCGAGTGTCGAGCAAACTTCTCTGGAACCTTCTGATTTTAGAGTCTTACAGGTAGCAAATCCTGCCAAATTTGACAATGAAAAGGTGCCTGCTCTTCACCGCCAATGCCAACTGCAGTACCAACGCACTAATGATGGCAATGCGCAGAACAGTGATAGAGTCGCATGATGAGAGGTCTGCGCTTTTGTCTGCCGTACAGATTGGCCTTATGATGACCCCCACTGTAAAGATGGGAAAGAGATCCTGTACCTTAAAAAAAAAGAAAGAAAAAAGAAACGGAAAGCAAATCTTTCTTTGCTATAAAATATTGCCATAAGACCCAGGTTCACTATTTGGGTACCTGATTGGCACTCAGTACAACATAATGTCACTAAATCCTTAGCTTCAGAGTAAAATATAACACCCGATTCTATTCAACATCCTATTGATAAAAAATATAGGAGACCTTCACATACAACAGAGCTATAATAAGTGCTGGCCTACTAATTAAGAGTTCGCTTTATAAGAGTAGACTGCATTGCACATCTTGATTTCTATGTACCTAAGTTGTCGACAACTTGCTGCATCCTTATGCAATACTAGGAAACGCTCGAGCGCGTGCATCATTGTGTTTTCTTGCCAATATTTGTAAGCATCAACCTTTGCGATATATTTTCTGATATTCGGCTTTTATTTTTCTTGATTTGATTCAATATTTTATTTGAAATCTATTCGGTATTTGCACACTCCTAGTATTTATTGGTGACGCTTGGCCAACCTTCCCAACAACATGTTTTGATGCATAGCACCAGCCGGTGCCACAAAATGATGTCAATGGGAACGCTGCTATTGTGAAGAGGAGGTGGCTACTCCCGCAGCTTACCTGGCTGGAGCTGGCCTGATGCAGTATGCGAAGGCAGCCGGGAAGGCCCGGCCTACGTGCCAGTGCTTGACACAGCTGAGGAAGGTGTCCCAGCACCGGCAGTCGCTCTCGCAGGTTTGGCTGGCCTTGAAGCACACCGCAGGCGGCCGAGCACAGCAGCTCTAAGGGGCCGCCTTCCTCCTTGTCGGTCTGCATGAGGCCAGAGGCTATGTATCCCCTTCAAACATGCCATGCGGCTTGTTCTTGTGAGCTCTGCCTAGTGGTGGTGTGTAAACGGCCACGGAAATTGAGCTTCAGGTAAATTTAGCCCCTTGTGTATACCAGTGAGGCTGTTGTAATGTAGACAAAGACGCCGCCGACGAAACTAACTAACTAGTTGTACACTACCATGCCCAGTGGATCAGCAGAGGGCATGAGAAACCTGCTCTTTTTCCTCTTTTTTTATGTCGCCGTTAAAGTGAATGTAAGCTGGTCAGCACAGCTTCGAGTTTTTTATTGCAGTGTGCCTCAGGTTCAGCTCGTCATGCCTAAATAGGGGCTGTAGTGAATATCAATGTGCTGAATATAGCTGCACACAGCCATTTTTTATGAGGCCATTGCTGCGTCTGGCGGGACGTTCAGACTTGCTGTGTTCCGTCAACAATGATTAAAGAATACTATTTCTTTTCTCATAATGCTTCTAGGCAATAACTGACTTATGCATGTGCTTTGAGCTGGCAATTGAATTCGTTTTGTGAAAAGGTGCAACATGACTGACAGTACAATAAATGAACACCTAATTACTACGCAATTACGAGGACTCACTATAAGATGCACAAAGCATCCTCCTACAAAATTAATTTTTTTTTTCAATGGAGTCTGCAACACCTTGGAATAAAATTATATAACTGAAACATTTATGAACTGTCCATCCTAATTCGGGACTGAAGGGGATAACCCCTCCAATAGACATGCTACCACTTGGACAGCCATGGATCTGTAGAATTGAGTGATTAACATGTTAGAATTCTGACTACATGGGGTCCATTAATTTGCAGCTAAATTTAAGTAAACGAGTGTTTGGGCATTACACCCCACCTAGTTGTGGCCATCATGCCTGGTAAATGAGCCCATGACCTCCTGCCGGGCAGCAGAACACCACAGTCATCATGGCAAGTCCTGCTTGTTCCAGGCAAAACACAACAGCAGAGGCACTGCCGAGCTGATGAGCAAAACAATTATAACACCCAGCTGTCAAAGTTTTTAGCATACCCTAGTGCTTTGTGACAAGGGGAGACAATTTCAGCATGACTGCCAAGAGCACCCAGCTTTGTGCCGCTGCATCTTTCCCGCTTTGTTCTGCTTTTGTGTACTTGCAACCCTGCACCCCGTAATGTGAAAATGTGTCTAGTCTCCATATTGGGATGCTGGCTTTACCACACAGCTCAGTCACATAGTGGGTGAGCATTCCTGCACTTAGCAGCACAGAAGCGGAGGGAAAAAAAGTTGCATTCTGAATACAAAGCAAGGCGATTCTCAAGTGTTAATAGAGGCACGCACTGAAAATAAGCAATTCAGTATTGAACAGAGTCCATAAACTTAATTAGCAAGTCAGTTTGCAGGCTCAAATCTGTCCTGCTCATCATCAGTCAAATGCAACAGCAGTGATCTCCAACTTGGCCAGCCCCTGAGCTAGCCAGTATTTAAAAGTATTGGATTGCTCCAGCCACGCACTTGGAGGGGCTCCTTGGCAAGGAGGCCACAGATGCGGTCGAGGCACTCGGTGAGGAACTCCTGCGGCCGGCGTAGTGTCCAGCCCGGATTCTGTACGAACAGGCGCACGTAGACACCTGCCACAACCAGCTCCGAGGGGTCTTCCTCCACCAGGCTGAACTCAGCTGGCAGCTGCACAAGAACACACCAAGAGGAATGGGTTCAATGGTGCGGTCTAGGACTCGATTTCACAATGTGCCACATGGTTAACCTGACCTAGCAGCTTAAGACTACAGCATATTCCCACATGCGATACGCATTCTGAAAACAACACTAAAGACTAATAGGTCAGGCTACACTGGTCACCACCTGCAACAGCAACCTAGCTAAGCATTTCTGGCCTGAATTTTGTTTTTGAAGTAATAAATATATATGACAATTAAATACTAGCAGAACCAACCTTGGAATGATATCTGTCAGCGATAGCTTGCCCATTACGACAAGAGACACGCCGCAGATTTTAGTGACAAACGCATCCCTCAGCCACCGCGGCAGACCTTGCAGAGAAAGCAGTACTTTTATTCAGCATTAAAATGCTTTCACTCACAAGTCACAACATGCTTAACCTCATAGAAACGTGCCACAGCTCCAGAGTATGATGAGAGATCTGCAGTGAAATTCGGAGACGAACGTCTCCCGTAATTTCTTTCTTCACTGTCAGCAAGAAGATGCGTGCTATGCGACGTGGCTAGCGTGTCAAGCGTCTCATGGGCTGGCTTGCATGTGTTTATTTAATGTTTTCAGGCATGCATCCACCATCAAATGGTTTGAGCATGGAGCTTTTGTGCAGGGGGGCCAGGGTTCGAAACTGACCATCAGACATTTTTACTTATTTCTTTAAATAATTTCTAGTGGCAACTGGTGACATCTAGTGCCCCAAGTTGACCATAAACGGCCAGAAATTGACAAACCGCAATATGGGGCGAAAAGTCGAAAACTATCGCTTTTAAATTACCAAAGCAATTTTTCATGAGAGCCATCCGTCACAATTCAGTATGTGGTGCAGAGTTTGTAGAGCTTAAAACTTGTAAATTTCAATCACAAGTGTGTGAAGAATGGGCACAACAAACTATTCAAAGCATGTTTGCATGCTGTACCTTACATTTTACATGCTTTAAGTGGCATGCTCCAAAGGTGCAGCTCGGGTACCTAACCTCAGCATGTAGTCACATGTGGGCACACTTCAAAGAGGATTTATTTGCAGTATGAAGCCTACAGTGTACTAGAATAGGGGCAGTGTGCTCACTGCCGCATCCCTGCGCTGCGTTGCCGTGGCACACTCAGCGTCGACTGCTCTGGCACCCACCAGAGGCACTGCCGCCCGTTTCTCCTGAAAACTTCCCCTCTCTTCGGGTGGAGTGTGTTCTGTTGGATTGACGTGCTGTCGACTGCAAGTCCCGCCAGCGTTTTCAGCAGTATCCTCTGTGCTTGCTCTGTGCTTGACGCTTCACTCAATGTGCACTGTGAGTGAGTGAGAATGGCATGCCGCCGTCGAAATTACTACTTTGCACCCGAGCGCAGAACTGGCTACAGCTGCATGAAAGATGCACCGAAAGCCTCTTTTTTCAGCGTTCCACATGATGAAGAACGGCGAAAGGAATGGGAGAGGAACCTCCACCGTGTAGATAAAAGACTGGATGAATCTTGCATGGTCTGCGAGTTGCACTTTGAACCGCGATTCATAATTAGGGACTTCATGCACCTTATAGACGGCAAAGAGGTGCGCATTCCTCCTGAGAAGCCACTGCTATCAGAAAACGCTGTTTTCACGATTCTTCCGAATTTACCACAGTAACTGGAAAGGAAAAGGTGTGAAAATGACGAAGCACCTGCGAAGAAAACAAGCCGATGCGTACTGGACAATAACGATTCGGAGTTTTCACCGGCTGCTCCCGGTGCTTCCGGGATAGACCACGACTCGACGCAAGAGGAGGGCATTATGGCAGAGCGTCAACACTGTCATTTCTTTTTGATTTAAAGACTTTTCAAGTATTGGAGTTCACATCAACTCCCCGACCTTGACGGAGTGCTTTATTGCACGTCGACCTACCTAAAAGAAGGTGTTGTCACATTCAATAAAGTAGTCGTGTTCCTCTACGACAGACAACCCGATGTTTACTGCAAGGTATACATGAGGGGACAACTAATTAAGGAACTCCGCCTGAAATCTCAGGAACAAGCAGAGAACGTGCTGAAACGCGTGGATGGGGCAACGTGAAAATGTTTGCTTTAGTACAACACACTTCCGCACTGCATGCGCCTTACCTGCGAAAAAAAGAAAACGAAGTGGTGGGTAAATTCGGCACGGTGGTGCTGGAAACGCGGATGCGCGGTCGTTGTGGCAAAGCCAGACTTGCAATTTTATCGATCAGCAGGAGAAAACATTCGAGTGCACTAAAAGAAGTTTCGTGCATTGCACGTCGTGCATTTTATTTTTATTAGGGTCAAAACAGCAGCGCGCGATAGCCGCTTTACCGTGACGTGTAGGAAAGTTTCAGGTGACGCTGCGAACCGCGCCACCTGTCGGCGGCGACAGGAAGTGTGTTAAGCTTTACCGCGTTATGAGCACACTATAACTCTTCTAGTACACTGTAACGAAGCCTACATAAATTATGTAATCAGGGTTGCTGGCCCTCTGATTTCTCAGGTTAATTTTGGCTTTTGTTCTTTTTCATGTTCAGCGTTCTTTGTAAAGCATTCTGATTCCTACAAGAAGTGCTGGATTAGAAAGATCTAAAGGACATAAATTTCACTTCTGAAACATCGAAAGGGTCAATTTTGCCAACAGTGGAGGTTAGTAAGCCAGAAAAGATGAAAAAAATTAACAACAGTTGGCGACACCATTTTAAAGAAAAAATAAAAAATAAATGTCCTACCTTGCAATTAGCTTTAGGGTCTTTTTTCTGGAGGTTCCACTGCCTGCAGAACAAACAATTTCATTAAAGACCACTCGCTCATTTAAAAGCACCGACATTTGCACGCAACTCTTCCAGACTGACATTGAGCCCATTTTATGTAGCAAGAACCATTTTTATTAACTGTCCGTGCTGGCTTTATTATAGAGCAAGGTCTCTGCAGGAGGCAAAGAATACTTCGTAGACAATCCATTAAATAAGAAATGGATTTTAATGGTAAGAAGCATGAAAATGTTAGTAGGATGAACATGGCTCTCGTATGCTACCTCATACAAAATATACAATATGAATGCCGATAGAGTCGAAACCCGCAATAGCGAAATCCCGCTACTATGAAATTCTCATGACAACAAAGTATTTTCGTATCCCCGACGAACATTCATAAGATTCAATGTATTTCATACCTTTTGACAACGAAATGTGACTGTACTACAATCACACATTAACAACATTTGCCGCAACGTAACCCCGCATACTACCTACTCAAGCTTGGCTAGCAGGCTCCAAAATGTGCTGAAATGCGATTGTTTTGCGCTAAAATTTCAAAAAATACTATCACATTATACTTGTGCGGGCACTGACATTTTTGTTTACAAAAACAACCAAGTGCCGGAAGTGACTGCGCCGAAAACACAGCATGGCCGCCATACTGTTTGTTGATCGACCATTTGAACCTGCACGCATGTTGCTACCGACATGTGACAATGGTTTTTGCATATCTAGTGCAGTGCATAATGTGCACCTCAGTGACAGAAACGCAGCAAGAACAAGAAAATCCCCGTCCCATCGTCGTGGAATTGTTTGTGGCGCTTAAGATGGCAGTCACAACATGGAGTGCCATGCATGGGGCAGTGATTGAGCCGTCGTCTGGGAATACGCATTCCTTGATTCAAGAACATTGGTCTTGGTGCCACCCAACAGGCATTGCGTGCGGATTCGACGCCAGACGTAGGTTTGTGCAAAGGGTCCGTAATATCAATCGACTGCTTACAGGGAATACTAGATACAATCACTTTTGCGCTCGGCACCAGACGCGTCGGTGCCTATGGGCAACAGCAGGTGCTGGAGAAATGCTGCTGCATGCGTGGAATGCTGTTGCTCTACATCCGTTGCCGCATTGCGCAAAATCTCACAAAAGTGATTGTGTCTCCAAAAGCAACTGACCAAGAATACTGCTCCACAGCAGTGCTACCACTGCTGATTGATGCATGCGGTGCATTTTGTACTGTTGGCAATACGGTTCTAGATCCTCACAAGCTTGGCAAAGTAGGTTAACAGAATTTTGACAGTAAAGTTTTGATCTGCACCGCATTACCTATCTGTGCTGTCTTATTTCACAACAACGAAATTCTTGTGAAGGTAAATTTTTTCGCATTCCCCGCTGATTTCGTTATTGCGAGGTTCAATTGCAAACTGTCATTGCTTTTGCAGGATACACATGGCTGACACACACATTAAACTTGCAAGTTATGTAGCCCGAACGTCCAACAATGCTACAGAGCACAGCAACCACCAATGATGTGTCCAATACACAATTCGTGTGGATAATTGCACATACGTCCCATCAGCATTTCTTGCTTGCAAGCCATTGCCTCGCTGCTCCTTTACTAATAACTTGCTGCAAGGCCACAGGCACTTCAAGTTTGAGTTGCAAGATAACTTTTACTCCAGCCAACCTGCTTTTGCAGAATACCATTCTCCAGAACTGCGCAACTTTACTGATACTAACCACGCAGAAGAGAAATGCTTTCACATCAATATGGGAGTCTTCGCAGCACTCACTCGAGAGCCATGCGGCGCACTGTCTGGCATAGACGTTGCCGTGTTTCCTCCTTCCAGACAAGTTCAGGGTTCTCTTGTTGGGCTGCAGGGTTAAAAAAATTGCCAATTTTTACTTGAAGGGCAAAGTAGTGACAGCAGTAGCAAGGTTAAGCATTGCACCTGATCTTCGTGGACAGTGTTCTAAATATCCCCACGAGTGTATTATATTGTTCTCTCAGTCATGCTACAAGCCTACCACTGGCCTGCCTTCGAAGAGCAGTGATTGAGAAGATAAGCAGTACACCTTAACTAGTTGCAAAGGACATTAGTATGAAATACCTGTTTCTTGTGCATCACTCATACTATTTTTTACTTATTATAGTCTACACTGCATGCAGATTAATGACAAAGGACGAGAAGAACAAAAGAGACGTGGTTTGCACTATGTCATCATGTCCTTCATTCTTAGTCTGCGCATATTGTATACCTATATACATAAACATGTCAAACCGTATATCTTGACAACACATCATATTAATTGTGTTCTGAAGAAAATGTCTATACTTTGCTATTTCTTTTAGGGCATTTTGGCCTCAGTGGCTGGATTGTTCTGCTGTTGAGCATGACTTCTTAGCCATGGCGGCAGCATTTTGATGAGAGTGATATGCAAAACTGCTCGCGTGAACCAATTTAGGTGCGCATTAAAGGGGCTCTGAACCACTTTTTATCGACATTGAGAAATGCATTGGAAGTTAAAATGGGCTATTTCAGAAATACCTTGCCGCAAAAAGTACCTCAATACATGAAAAAGAAGTGGAGTTATTGGCAAGCAAAAGGTCACATATGATCCAATTCGGTGTGCTCCCATTTCTTCTTCAATGCCTTGCATTGCAAAGGCTATATTGGAGCGGAGCATGCCTACAACGCTCCGCCTATTAAACGTGATTGATTTGATTTTGGATGTTCAGATACACACCACTAATTTCGATTTTTGCACCTACAACGCACCAAGTGTAGCCAAACGCGGTTGTCCTCAGTGAGCCGCAGAGCATTCGGTTAGCAGACTCGTTGCAGCACCCTGTGGCAGCCTCAGTATTTATGCAACGTAGCAGACTGCAGCTAGTACATACATTTGCATTGTTCATGACAGGGCTCGAGTGCGTGCTTGCACCGCTCATATGCTCCAATTCGGCTGTGCTGTGTGGTGCGAAGTGGCTTTGTCCTGCACCAGCTTGACCGATGGATAGTAGCCACATCCAACTCATGCATTTTAAATCAATATCAATAGCTGCAGACGAAGTGAGTCTGCCAAGGCATCTAAACAGGTGTGGCCAGGAGTGAGCATGTGCAGGCAAGTGTACGTGTGGTCTGACCTTAAATTTTGTGAAGTTCGAGACTAGTTGAGTGCTCAAAACTAGTCGACATTAGTGAGACCCGAAAGTTACGACACCGATAAGCAGGGTGGCCAAAGTTTAATTTCCACGCATGCAGCCATGACCAAATGCCAGCAGACGACAGTCGGCTTGTTCCGGAAGTATGCAATTCTTTTTTGAAATTCAAAAGCAGATTTTTGCTTACTTCAGCCTGTTTATTAAACATCGACAATAAATATATGCAGTAACTGTAGGAAGAAGCACACTGATGCAAACACCCTTCTTCACTGATGTCAGTTATAGGCCAACAGCAGCTGCACATTGGAATCTGCTCTATTATGAATTAAAGCAGCCCGAAAAATGTGAGGAGCATGCTTGTGTTGAAAAGAGGATTTGAGACAAAGGTAACTGTGCGTTCCTCTTGTGAGATGCCCGCGCTACGCACGGTTGCAAAATTTTGCTGTGGTGTTCACAGCAACATATACTATCCACAGATGGTGTTTTTTCACCAAGCCCAAGGAGTGGTTCAGGACCCCTTTAAGGAAACCCGATGAGTCAAAATTAATCTGAAGCCCTCCAATAAGACATCTCTCGTAGCCTCAGTATTGCCTTGAGATATTAAATGCCTCCAATCAGAGAATTTAGCAGCCTTTCTTTATGAGCCCTGAAACATATATGACACTAAGAGTACTTGAGCTGCAAAAGAGATCAGGGCTCGTATTCTTGGTCAATCCTTTTCGGGGATATGATCCCGCTCACGAGATTTTGCATGACTCAGCACCAGACATGTTGTTGTCCACAAGCAAGTTGTTATCCTCGCTGTCTTGGTTCAGTGGCAGGTACACGGTTGCTTGCAAATACTGATGTGTCCGGCGCTGAATCATGAAAAATGTCGTGAAAGTGCTTGTATCCCCAAAACTGATGAACAGACGACACTGCTGCAGTGTTTGCCCATGGCCTGGGGTGGCTTGCCAGCTAAGTATGAGACACACCCACCTTGAAACAGGTGTAGGGCCTCCTTGGGGCCTTGGCGCATGGCATCCAAGAAAACGGTTGGCAGGAAGCGGCCAGCTGTGCTGCGCACCAGTGGGCCATGAAGCTTGTCGGCTGCCATCTTGGCCAGCAACTCCCCCGCTCGCTCACGCAGCGTCTCGTCTGTGCCATTGCACCACTGGTCCAGCAAGTACACCACCGCACCTGCCACACACATCATGACTGGCTGGTACCTGGCAGTTTTGCACAGACATTGGTCAAGCGTGCCTCAATTGAACACCACAGTGCTTATACAGGAAGCATGGATGAAATCGGGCATCTAAAATGTGGATACATCAAATTATGGCATAAATACAGTGGAACCTCGTTCAAGTAGTGAAAAAAAAAGAAAAAAAGACATGAGAAAAGACATACTAACCAGGAAAACGTATGATCCAAAGAAACTAAAAAAAAAATGAGACTCAACTGTAGTTGACATCTATGTAATGCGAAGTCTCGCACGAATCTTGGGCACGCGGCACAAGACGTGTTTTGATGTTTCCTATTGCGTAGTGTTAAGATGGTGACCAGAAACCACAATGAAATCAAGCTGGTAGGAGAGGCCAGATGCCCCCGGAGTGAAATGCAATGCTCACATTGCACTGCCTGCAGCAATGAATGGTGCTGTGCTTGGGTTATCGCGTACTAAAAGTGTGCAATACACTTCGGACAGCACTATGGCCCCTGTGCTGTAAAACAGATAGGTGAAGGTACTTATTGCAATAGGGTAGGCGGGAATAGCTGTGAATACCGCATTAGACAATCCAGGAGGAGATTTCCTGGTATCAGCATAAGAAATTGAGTATGTACCAGCGTACCAAAATAAGAAACTGAGTACACGCCAGCGTTTTCACGTGAGATGGGCCACCGAGTATTAATGGGAAGATTATGCGTCGGATGGCTACTGTTCTCAATTGTGCGCACCTTGCGCCCTTTTTCTTGTTTACATGGGATCTAGCGGCACAGAAACATACCATACAATTGCAGTTTAGCAATTTATTGAATGTTGGTGGTGAAAGAGCGTGTTTTCCAGGAACACATGAACCAGTAAAAAATAAGCATAACTGAATTGGGTAATTTTTTGTGTTCTTGAACGTGAATGTTGCCGCCAGGAAACCGTACACAACGAGATTGTATCAACAAAGTTCCACTGTATATTAATGAAACCAACACTGCAATATACCAAGAAAAAAAAGACATTACTTCGCCAGGTCTCTAATAGCATTAAAGTTGCCAATTACCTCTAAAGGATGAATGCACCAATTTTTGTGCCACAATTATGGTATACACTAGGGGTGTGTGAATACCAAATAGTAGATTTGGAATCAAATATCGAATCAAACCAAGAAAAAAAAGCCGAATACCAAATTTCAGAAAATTTAAGACAATATTTTAGGCTTCCTAATTTCAATGTGGACTAAGTGCTCGCTTGCGCGGGCGCTGCATTTTGAAAGCGATCTGCAATGTGGACAAAGCATGTGCCCGTGTGGTTCTCATCTTCAAAGCGATCTGTGATATGGACAAAGAGCGCCCAGTGCCGGTAGCTTAGTATGCACTGCGCTCTCGACGTTTAGTTCATGCTGAAGCAAGAGACAGCCCGAAGGTCAATTCATTCACTCCTGCTGCTGCGCTTCCTCACTCCAATGTCTTGATAGCAAGTTTCCGCGGTCATTTAGCGAGATAAAACTACTATCCTTACTTCGCATACCTGTCTACTAATTTGCTATCGAAATCTATGCTTCGCCTTTCGGGCGCAACTGCTACCTTTTTTTTTTTTTTTTATCTTGGACGTTCGTCATTCACTCTTTGCAATAACGTTGTTAGACAACACAACCAATGTTTCGGAAGTGAGCGGAAGTGAGCCATTTCAGATATTATGGACTTCGAATAAAACATAACTTTTTTGTCGGATTACCAGGGTACATTGCAACGAGTCAACTGTGTTGGATAAAACATAGGTATTTCCACGTCTTGAAAGCCATTTCATTATAACAGGATTCGACCATACTATGTTCACATGTCAAAATTATGAGAAAAGGTGCCACCAAGCAAGCAAAAACCAATAAGTTTCTGTGACGCTCACCACAGAGAAGACAGCTGCATCCGGAAGCTTTGGTGATAATCAACAATCAACACTCACCTTTCGCAATGGCCTCCTTGACGAGACGGCTGTTGGAAACCAGCGGAAGAAGTGTGTCCAGCACCACGAGCCGCTCTGAAAAATCAAGAAAGGATCGCCAGGTCATACCAAGGGCAGTTTCAGGGCTATATGGGAATTGGAATTGGAATTGAACATTGGAATTGGAATTGGGCAGCAGCACTACATTCAGGGCCTTTACAACATGATGTACACGCAGCTATGAATGTTTTTGATGCAGTAACGTTGTAGATGGACTGCACACAGTATGTAGGCATTCGTCTGATGAAAAATGCTCTACCAATGGCAGAGAATTGCACTCGTAATGCAGAAGATGTGGGTTTGTCTCTCACCTGCGGTAAGATTGTCCTTTCATCCACTTTCATTTATTTCCCTTCTTATTATTCCAACATTTCAATTTTAAAAATGCAGTTAGTTTCCCCAACAGCTCTCCCTGTTTTTCTTGGCTGTTGTTGGCTTTCAAGACTCAGTCATAATAGACAATTTTTTCTTTAAATAATGCCACTAAAGTTACTTGAATGCCGACATTAAAAAGAAAATTTGCAGTACTAGTGCATTCAAAGAGCAATTTCCACAGTAACTACCAAATAAATTACGCACAGTGCCTCAGAAACTTAAAGCAACTCACGTTCAGCCTCCTTGAAGGTGACCAGCACCAACAGCAAGTTGACAAGCACCTCCGAATTGGCAATGTCGCTTACACACTCTTGGCTTCCCGTCAGCGCTTGGATCACCTAGAATCAAGTGACAAGCAGACTGTCACTCTAGTTGGCAGGCAGATCAATACAAGAATATTTTTAAGTCAGAATTAATTTATGGTATTTATCGTCTCAAAGCAATACAAGTGCTCTATGAGAGATGCCACAGTGGGAGGCTTGGGATAAATTTCGACCACTCGAGGCGCTGTAACCATTTAACTCCTAAAATCTTTCCTGGAAAAATGCAAATGATTTCCCCCAATTTCTTTTTTACTTCCTTGATGTTTCGCATGTAGCGTGCTCATTGAAAAAATATTAGGTGTATGTTCTACTTTTTTGACTCAATGAAAACCTGAATAACAAACCTTGCTTTGAGTAAGCATACAATGCATACAAGCTTTCAATAATGTTCTCTCAACACATGACAGCAGAACAAATGCAAACTGCAAAACAATAATTCACAAGTGCCCAGTATCAGCAGTAGGTGGTAGAATGAGCAGACGAGCATGACTTGTTCACGGCAATTAAACGCAATGGAAACTGTGGCATGGACAAGTAGGACTCGCCCTTGGCGATATTGGTACAAACAGCTAGAACGAGTACAGATCTGGCTTGGTAGTTGAATGGTTAACATGTAGGGCTGAGCTAAGCATTCAGAAACCCATACAGTAGCTTGCTGTAAGAGCAGAATTGAAAAAAGGTTCTTGGAACATGGAAGCTGAAAAATAAATTGTTGTTCTGTCCCAGCCTAAAAGCATGCAGGAAGCTTGGAGTCTACAAGTGTGCTCTGCAGCAAAAACAAGTCCAATCCTAGTGTGATCACGAGGGTTGCAATGTGGGCTTGTTGGTAATGCAACTTCAAGGGGTGTACGGTAGCGCGATTAAAAGACAGGACAAAAGAAGACACACAGGGACACACACGGTGCTATGGCTAACATGCAGGGCTGTCATATGTAGTGTGATGCTGACCTGCACGGTGACTGCTTGCAGTCCCCTGCAGCCATCCAGGCTGAGGAGGCAGAACAGCAATCGGAAGTGGCCAACACACAGGCTCTCCAGGCCTGCGCAACCAGAAAACAAGCATAAGCAAGTCTTGTAAGTTGAACCTCTGTATAACAAAGTCGGTAAAATCGGCAATCTTGCTTCATTATATCGAAATTTCTTTATACTGAAATTCTACCTTTTATGCAAATAAGTACAGTCGCCAATAGATTTTTCTGACACAGAAGGGGTAGCAAGGTTTTCCATATTGTTATACAATCGAAAAAAGCAGTGTGTATGCGTGTGTATGCATGTACGTGCATGTTACATACCTCATCATTCACAAGGCCATTGTAAGAGCACTGTCGTCCACGGCCAGCTTGAAAAAGCAAGCCATGGCTCTAGTGGCTTCATTTCTACTTTAGCTTAGGACGTCAGTGTCAATGATGCCATTTGGTAAAAGTCTTTCTTGCAGTCATCTGCAAAACCACGCAAGCATCCTTGCCTATCCTGACATGTTCTAAATTAAAGAAACATGCTGTAAATTGCCTGAGTAGTTAAATGACTTGTATGTATGAGTGACAGAATAAATGTGGAAAGGGTCTGCTCCTAAAATTGAGCCAGGGAGCTTTTGTCAAGATTAAGAGTGCGTACACAAGAGTTACATATGCAGTTAAACCTCAATACGACGAACTTCAATATAATGAAATTCTCAATATAATGAAGTATTTAAGTTTTCATAACCTCTTGTTCATAGAACATGTATCTAGAACTTCAATATAACAAAGTGCATTTGCATGCGATTTCAATATAGGGAAATTTCACTGCCACTGTAAAGGTATGCCAAGACAATAAATGGAAACTTCCGGATGCAGATTGTCACGTGATTGAATTACAAGTGGCTCCTTACAAACACACCTCTCAAGTCACGTGCCGCCTGACAAGAGTGACTGCCGAAGTGTAGCCGCATCACGTTCCGTATAAAGTACAAGTGTGAAAAGATCCTATCACACCTCGCGCACTGAGTGCTTTATGTGCGAGTGAAAGTCTGCCAGGGTGAGACAAAAAAGATGGTGGCTCCATGAGTGCCGCTTTCCTGCACGAGAAAAGGGAAAGAGGGGGGAGAAGCAAGCTCGCAGTAACACAATCAAGTGCGTGCGAGGGGGTGGAGAAGGGAGGGGGCGGGGGGTAAGTTGGCGCACATCTTGTTTTTGGCGCTTGTCTCGGCCATGGCTGTGCATGGCTGTAAACGCAGCTGCACGCATATGCAGCCTTGCACCCTGCTTTAGAGGTGATCTGCTGCGTGTGCAAAGAGTGGGCGTGCCGAGTTGGCGTGGCACCATGTAAACTGTAGTACCGTGTGTTATATATTGGAGGTTGCGTAATCTAATCTCTCTCGAGTTTCGGTGGCCAGTTGGAGAGAGAGGGAGACAAAGCATTCACTCTCTGCTACCGGTGCTTTTCCTGATAGCGTCGTCCCAGTGCGGGCTACGGTCTCAGCTCCAGGGGTGGAAAGCATGCAAAAGCGTGGCTGGCTTCGCTTAATTTGTAGTGCCGAGAAGATATTGTCGGCGTATGCGGCTTGAAACCATATCATTCTTCGCCGACTCCCAGATTTATCGAAATTAATTGTTTTCTCATTCAAATGTGCTTTTTTTCAATTGCCCGATAATTCTGAAAATTCTGCGACCCCTTTCTCTGTAAGAAAAATTTATCGGCGACTAATTATTTGCATAAAAGGTCGAATTTCAATACAACAAAATTTTGATAAAGAGAAGCAAATTGTTTATTTTACCGACTTATTATATTGAGGTTTAACTGTAGTAGAACCTCGCTCAAGCGTTCTCTAAAAAAAAAACGCGAGAAAAGACGTACTAACCAGAAAAACATACGATCTAAAGGAACTAAAAAACTTCGACATACTCAATTATTGTTGGCATCTACGTTACGCGAAGCATCGCGTGGATTGTCACGGCATGAGACGCTGATGCATGTCGCGCTGGTGGTATGGTGCTCCAGCAGTCCGAGGTGCGTTCTGTTGTTTTCTTATTGCGTGGTGTTCTACGAGATCGACGGGAAACCGAAACAAAATCAAGCTGGTGGGCGACATCAGATGCCGCCGAAGCAAAACGCGATGCCCACATCATTCCACCTGCAGCAGGGAACAGCGGCGTGCTTGGGTTATCGCCTAATAAAAGCATGCAGTACGCTACCAATGGCACTGCGCACGACATGCTGCAAAACAGATAGGTGAAGATGCTTTTCATAATAGGTTTAGTGGCTATAGCTGTGAATGCGGAGTGCAGCAACACGGGCGGAGATTGCATGAAACGCAGTATACAATCACAGTCTGCAGTAGGGAACGGTGGCAGGTTTCGGCTATTGACTATTAGAAGTGTGCGCTACATTTCTGATGGCAACACGTGCTATGAAACAAATAGACGGAGATGCTTATTGCGATAGGATTGGCAGCGACAGCTGTGAATAATGCATGCGATGAGCCTGCAAAAGGCTTGCTGATACCAAAATGAGAAACTGAGTGCGTGCCGGCATTTTCATGTGAGACGGGTGGGCGAGTATTGCGGTAAAGCTGCTGCAGCTGGCAGTTACATACAGTTCTGGATCGCGCCTTTTCTTGTTCACATGGGATCTAGCAGCCGGAAAACGTATACGATCACAGTCTGCAGCAGTGAATGGCGATGCGTTTCACTTATTGCCTATTAAAACCGTGCACTATGCTTCCGACGGCACCAAGCGCTGTGAAACAGACAGGCGAAGATGCTTATTGCAATAGGACTGGCGGGGATAGGTGTGAATGCCGTGTGCAACGACCCCGCAGATTTGCAGGTAGTGAAATGAGGAAATAAGTGCGCGCCGGCGTTTTCATGTGACACAGGCGGGTGGGTATTGCGGTGAAGCTGCCGTGGCAGGCAGCTATATACTGTTCTCATTTGTGTGTACATTGCACAATTTCTTGTTTGCATGGGACCTAGCGGTCGGAAACCGTATCACACGATCGCACTTTGGTGATGTACTGAACGTTGGCGGCAAAAATTTGTGTTTTTCAGGAACGCATGAACCAGTAAAAGATTAGTGTAACTATTTGGTCAATCTTGGTGTTCTCGATTGCGAATGTATGTGCCGGGAAAACGTGCGTAAAGGGAACTTATCAATGAGGTTCTACTGTATATAGAATGCACTCTATTATGTACCAGAATTCTTTAACTGTTGCCCTGAAATTGTTGAAATGGCCTGTGCTTCCAAATTAACATGTGCCTACAAGGTTTAAATTTTTATTGTCGAATTCCTAGCTTATTTCAATCAATGTTTACATTCACGTCCCGACCTGACACTGCTGTGTCTATTTCAGGTCAAGTGCATCACTGACTATTGTGTTCTGTATTTTTCGGTCACATGACCTGTTGGTGATGTGACGCGTGTAATGTTAAGAGTTGTATTTCTGTAATCTGTTTCAAAGTTCCTTGGCTGTTTTTTTGTTGCTGTGTGGAATACTCGCGGAACAAAGTCTAGCCTAAATTTGTGGACAATTCCTTTAAGACGCGTGCACACTGACCAGGATTGTTACGGAGCACATTGTGCAAGGCCTGGAGGGCTTGTTCCGTCTGTGCCACCCGCTGGCTGCCGCCGCTCGCTGTACCAGTGTTGTTATCGTCCAGTGAGCGGGCTGAGTGCAGGTACTGCGCCTGAGATCCCACAAAGTCCAACAGGTCCAGGGCAAACTGGCGTGGGTTCTGCAAGACGATTATTAATTCTAGATGACTGCCCCCAATTCTGCGCACCGGCAACAGAGATCACATCTGTAAATGTTCCATGATGACAGCCACAGGAAAGAAAGCAGACATCACGGGGTGTTAGACATGGCACCTTACTGCGACAGGCAGGAAGTTACAGCAGAGAGCAATTACTGATTCAAAGTACAGAAACGAAAGAAATATGCCCACGTAAACCCACCAGTGCGCAGTGGCTAAGAGTGATCCATTAGCAGCACCTGAAAAATCCCCATAATCCACCATGAATCCTTAATACAGTAGCAGTGATAGCTGTGGCACATTTTCGGTCCCTCATGCATCCTGTGTGTCTTGTAGTAAATCTGTGATGATGTTATTGTTACCTTTCGATTAGTCTGTGCGATCTTTGTATAAAGAGTGCACTTGTGCAACAAGCAGAACAGCTTTCTCGGATTGTCTTTTGTAAGCATCTGGTGATATATCAATACCTTCCAACACAAGCATTTAAAGTGGAAATAAAAGTCCATAACAGCTATCATAGTAAGACAAGAAACTGGAAAGTTTGTCTCACTGCCTTATGACATAAACTGTAATGATTACCTCGCTGCATGATTCAAGGGGTTTAATGTCCAGAAGCAACAGAGGAGCATGAACGGTACTATAGTTGGGGCGTCAACGGATTAACTTTGAACATGGGGAAACTTGCCTTCAATCGCGCCAGAAATGTAACTGGCTCCATAACATACAGATTGGAACCCACTGACACAAGTCAAAGCTTTAAAGGAAATACTTGACAAATAACAATAGTGAGTGCAAAAAAAAAAAGAACTAATAATATCAGTGGCCACACAGTCAGTGTGATCACTGATATTATTATGAGTTCTTGTATTGTACTGTACCTATGTTTATAGTCACAATTATATAGTAACTGTAATTGACACCAGCCATTGTGACTGACATGCACTTTTGTGGCAACAAAGTGAGCTTAACCATAAAACTAGGTTGCAATATGCAAACATGGCTCGAACTTGTTTGTTTTAAAATCGAAGCTTTTTTTTTTTTTTTTTTCGAAAATTGTCGGGTTTTTATGACCGTGGGGGCTGTGGTGTAGCTGTTCTCTAGCTGAACAGGCCAACCAATCAGAGTGGAGGATGCGTGCAACATCGCCACTGGGCTCCTTGCACCACGATCAGATGGCGCTCGCCTCTGCACATGCGAGGCGGCATTGCACTGGCCTCTCTACAACGCCTGACTAAAGCCTTCTGTCTCACTTTGTGCGGAATTCAATAAACACAAGCTTGTGTTTCTACTCTAAACAAAGCTTCACTCTATACAGATTGCAACTCATTGGATCTGTTGCATAGCTTTTTCTGACATAGTGCTCTCGTAATCCTGAAAGCCGATTCCACAATGCAAACATACGTTCCTAAGCACTGAAATGAGCGTGCACTTCAAGCAACAAAGCAGCCAGGAAGATGTTCATCTTATAGAAGGTACAAACACAATAGCGCCAGGCACAACAAAGCATGGCCCGGTGATGTTCACGCCTTACCTCGAGAGGGAAAGTGGGCTGCTCATTATAGATGCGCACAAATATCTCGCCCACCACCAGCTCCTCCTTGTGGGCACTGTACACGAAGTTGGCACCATACGACTCGTCGCACTCGCCCTGCAAAAATAAGACCAAGATCTACTGGGAGGCACCGGGCATAACAGCGTGTCACGCTCCTGAGGGGTTTAGAACAGATTGACAGATGATCTGGTTATCGACTTACTGTGATCCACACCTGCACAAGAAAGGACTACATTTTAATCTCATGATTACAGCTGCATTAAGCAATGTTCATGTTTGAATAATTGTCATATCACTATTCACAAACTCCGTAAGAAAAAGAACCCCCGACTCCAACAATTCTCTCCAGTGCTTGGATTTATTTAATGCACCAGCTGACAGAAACGGAGTCTCCAAAATGCTATGCAATATTTGTGCAAATCTCATGAAATCCCCCCCGACCTTTTGCAATTTCCACAACTCTTGGAGCAACCTTCTCTAGCATGGATGCATCCTGCAATTACGAATGAAAAAACTCAGCACCAACTTATACACTCTGCACTTCTCTCTGGCCCTGCCCCTCCTTCCCAACACACTACACCTATGGTTTCTCTTTCGGCATCATTCAGCGCAACTTCGACTGTGGGGAGCAATCGTCATACGGCTACGGCAGCACAGCTGTTCTAATTTACGCCCATAGATGGATAGACAGGACACATATACCTCATTTCTTCAGCTCACTGCTGCTGCCACAGAAAAAACCTGCCCTCATGTACTATAGGCATCAAATGAAATGCGAACAACGAAGCGCGGGGCCTAAACATAACTGAAGGCACAGTGCATGCCGTCCAGTCATCGCATCACCATTGACAGGCACACACATCCGGTTTAACCGCACTGCACGATGAGGCTCCTCCTATAGTGCAATATTGTCGTTTCTGTTCTGGTTCACTTTTGTTTAAAAGAGAGAAAAGAAAAATGAAAGAATACAGAAGCTAGAATATTGCAGTATAGAAAGAGTATTATCACCCCGTGCGGTGAAACCGTATGTGCTATTGGTGTCAAATGAAACACAAACAGCGGTGCGTGTGGTACAGTTTGCGCCGCCATCATTACTGCACCGTCATCTTTCCTCACTTTCACATAAAAGAGGACCAGAACACAAGCAAAAATATCACAGTATAGGGAGGGCATAATCAGGCAGTGCAGCCAAACCAGATGTGTGCGCCTGTCAAAGGTGATTACTGCATGGCACGCACTATACCTTCAGTCATGCTTAGGCTACATGCTCTGCTGTTCACATTTCATTTGATGCCAATAGTATGTGTGTCCGAATATAGCGACTGACATTCATGCATGCCAAAAGTAGCATAGCCCTGCTGCACTCTTTCCTATATTCTTTGTTTCAATTTTTGACAGGCTCCTGACACACACAACCCTAAAAGCAAAACAAAGGTAATTTTTTTCGAGGAGGTCGTTTACAAACGTGAATCAATTTTCAGCATCAAAGCTGTGACTACGCACAAGTGAAGCCAGAAACATCCCAGTGGCATTTGCACACCATGGCAATGACATACACAAGTGGGCGCTGGAACACTCAAGAAGCGAGAGACGCGACTGACAACGTCTGGCAACAGAGTGCGTAGACACCAGCTATTGAGCAAGATTATGCCTGCTGCACCTACCGATCGCACGACCGAGCGCTGCTGCTCACGCAGATACTCGCGGAGCTCGGCGCGGGTCGCATTGTCCCAGAGCAGGTAGGGGTTCTCCGTGTTGGCCGTCAAGATCCTCAGAAGTTCAGGGGCTGGAAGCACGCCCAGCTTTCTGGCCAGGTATGGAGTCAGCAGTGCAGACAGGGCCGTGCGAGCGGCGGCATTGGGTGGGCATGCCTCGTCTAGGCCAGCCAGTCGTGCACACGCACCAATGCTCTCTTCAGCCAGCCGATTGGCCACTTCCTACACGAGTAGAGGGAGACAGGGCAAAAGCAAAAGTGATAAAAAGGAAAGAAGTGGGCATAAAGGGAGCTTGATTGCCGATAAAAACGGTCAGTAACCAAAGCCAAAACACACTAATATTTCAGTACCTGTACAGATTCGTTGTTCAAAATTAGCCGCTGCTCTCTGCAGCCAGCTGATGGGCAACTTCTTACATGAGTTGGGGGAAAGAAGAGGCAGCGTCTGATTATGAGGCATGCCGCAGTGGGAGGATATGGATTAATTTTGACCATTTGGGGTTCTCCAATGTGTGCCCCCCCCCAATGTTACACAAGCGTTCTTGCATTCTGCCCATACTGAAATGCAGCTGCAGCGGCCTGTATCCCGCTTGTGACCTCAAGCCCAAAAGTAGAACACCATAGCCACTGGGCCACCATGGCAGGCGAAGAGAGAAGGTTAACATGATTATTGGTAAAACATATCAGCAAGCTATGTCAAGAAACATATTTCAGGATCCACAGAGCTCCTTCATTCACAATAAACTGCCATCACACTATTCACTTAACAGTAAAACCTCATTATAACGAAATAGAAGGGGGAACTGAAATTACATCTTTATACCCATCACAGTTAAACCTCGATATAATTAAGTCGGTAAAATCGGCAATTTGCTTTGTTATATTGAAATTCGACCTTTTGTGCAAACAAGCACAGTCGCCGATGAATTTTTCTTAAATGGAAGGGGCCACCAAATTTTTCAAATTATCGAGCAATCAAAAAAAGCAAATTCGAATGAGAAAAAATTTACTTGTTGGGTTTGACGGTCGGTGACAAAAGATATGGTTTCATGCCGTGTCGACAATATTTTCACATCGGCGGTACAAGGCGAAGCCAGCTACGCTTTCATAACCACTCCGCCCCTACAGCTGATAGCGTAGCCAGCAGTGGGACGATGCTATCATGAAAACTGCCAGCAACGGGAAGTGAATGCTTCATCTGCCTCTCGCTTTAAAGGAGTCCTGAACCACCCACCGGGCTTGGTGAAAAAACACCATTTGTGGATAGCATATGCTGCTGTGAACAGGGATGGAAGTGGCCAAGGAAGTTTTGGAGCAGCTCTGGGAGCAGCAACTTTGGCACTTCGGAGCAGGTTTCGAGCATGAATTACCTGTTTCGGAGCAGTAAATATGCATCTTGAAACAGCTTCGTAAAGTCTAAGATGAGTGAAATACAGACGAATGAAGAACAGGCGTTCTTTATTTGACTTTGCAGAACACCATTGGGTCGCAGCGAATCAGTTCTGCAGAAGCCCACTAGTTGGAGGAAAATTCATGGCAGGGAAAAAATTGTAATTCACCCAACTGCAGCATGAAGCTACAAAGGAAACCACCTACGGGTTTTTCAGGAACCACCATTAAGCTACATATGGGATGTGCCAACTAAATGTGACCAAGAAAAATATACCTGAGGGGTTTCCACGAGCACCACCCACTCTATGTTGATAGGCCCTATTATGCTAGTTGAGCTTTTTTTTTTCCCCATTGTGAACAAGCAACTAATACTTATGTTTAATGAGCTAACATTTATTGCATTACTTATTCAATAAGGTGCCTATGCAAAGGTTGTGGAATACATCGGGAACTGACCGATAACAGCATATATAGCAACCTAGGTCTTGCATGGTCCTTTTTTCCGACAAAAACAAAAAGCAAAAAAAAGGCAGGAGAAAGCCTGCGAAATTTTTTTAAAAGTCCACGTACGGTAACAACACTTCCCCGCACCAGTAATCAAAGTAGCCTCAGACGTAAACGTCAGCTAGTATACATTGTGTATATTATGAAGGTGAAAACCTGGGCCACAGTCTTGCAATAGCTCGGAGAGTGAACCATTACAAGATCGTACTACCTCATATTTGATAAGGACCCAAGGGGCACGCCAGAAACTGCTGATGCGTACAGCAAAAAGCATGGACGCTCGTTCCCAGTGCCCCTATTTGACAATGTTCGTGTAAAGATTGATGCAATCTTTGGTGCGCAGAAGCTTTGTCAAGGTCAAAGCAAGGTTTTCTCTTTTTTTCTTGAATTTATTTCACGGGCTCTCTTTTTGTTAAAAAGGTCTTTAAATGGCGTTATCATTCATTTCTCAACATCATTCACAACTTCTTCACTGACATATCACTGAGTAGGTAAACTTATAAATTTAGCTAATTAAATGCATTTGTGCAGAAAGAACTAGGAATGTTCACAGTGGCCGCCATGAACAGCCCCCATCAAGGTACAGTGAATGCTGTTCGCGTAGTGCCCTCTGGTAATTTTTAATTCTTAGCGACCTTCAGTTCAGATAGCAGTATACGGCAGAATAAATGTGAAGTGACATACTGGTCATTGCGTGAAGGCCAGTATTTCGCATTGCTTGCCGAGGAAGAAACCTCCAAGATATTTTTGAACACAATAAATGCATAAAAATGTTGACTGGCTTTCCGATCTGTTTCATCGACCAACATTTTAAATAAGCTTAATTATTCGGGTTTATATGCAGTTCCACCACAGGCGCCATGAAGCCAATGTATACCTACAAGCAATATTTTGTATGCCAAATGATGGTTTATTCAAATTTTGGAACTTGATCTGTGCAAGTTGGGTCGTGACAATCATTGCTGCAAATGCAATTTCGGAGGTTCACATTTCTGCCTAACGTTTCGTTACGACCACCATTTGGCCGCTAAGGTTGACTAAATACAAAACCTTACATACTTGGCTTGCTATCTGCGGTAGCAAAAGCCGGATTTTGCGTGATGCGGCTGTGCAGAAAATAGTGTAGCTTCAGTGCAAAAGTCAGTGACGATTGCATTTGCCATTGAATATTTGTGACCAAGACGTTTCATGAAAATAGGTCATTTTTCAGCATGCTGTACTATCATTGAAGTAACTGGTGCATGTACAAAATAGATTTAGAATGTCACACGCACGGAGTTCACCCATTAATCGATGCAGATCTACCAACAGAGCACGAAAGTGAGTGCTAGAATGTATAACACAACAGATGAGCTGCATGTTGAGCAAACTGTACGACCTTAATTCATTCAGCACAGCTTTCCTTCCCGACTGCCCTATGAAATGAGCACCAGTTCAAATCATCTTTAGCTGTTCCATGTATATGCAAACGCCTAACACTTATATAAAACATACGTAATGCATTGAATAGCACAAAATGGTTTTCATTTTCATACAGCCTAGTAGCGATTATGACACCAAACACACCAACACTTCAAAGATGCTGACGCTGAAACACATTGCTTAGGCTTGGATTGCGGGGGCTAGACGCATGTCTATGTCTGTGCGGCCACCACCGAACACGCACATCCTACTAAATTTGCCGACTTCATTCGAAATTAGTTTATTGGCGCGGGCTGGCACAGCTCGACGCCTTCATGCAAGATGGCGCAACTAGGTGCAGCACTTCAATTTCTGTGCGACTATCTCAGCCGTGTTTTTCAGTTGTGTGCATTGTGTGGAGCTCGCAAGTGGAGCACGAAGTCCCCTTTTTCTCAAACACTCTTTTTAACAGAAGTCTGCTTCTCACTCTTTTTTGGCTGCTATATCTTGTCATATAGCAGTTTCCCATATGTAGCTACTATTGGCCAATATCTGACATCAATCAAGAAGGGTGTTTGAATCAGCATGCTTCTTCCTACTGTTACTGTGTATATTTATTGACGTAGTTTAATAAACAGGATGAAGTAAACAACAATCTGTATTTCAAATTTCAATAGGAATTACGTATCTGCCGATAATGACTAGTGTACTATTGCCGACTATCGTCTGCTAATGCTCAGCCGCACCTGCCTGCATATGAATGAAACTTTGACCACACTGCTTAACAGTGTCATAGCCTGGTCTCGCTGGTTTTTATTAGTTTTGAACACTCAACTAGCCTCGAACCATGTAAAACTTAAGGCCACACCACACACACACTTGGTAGTGCGCGCTCGCTCCTGGCTGCTTCTGGCTGGACGCCTTGGCAGATTTGGCTTTGTATTGAGCTACTATGCAAAATGCTCAACTTGGATGTGGCTACTATCCGTTGGTGAAAATGGTACAGGGCAAAGCTGGTCCGAACCACATAGAATGGCCAGGCTGGAGCACATGAGCGTGAGCGCACACTCTAGCCCTGTCTTGCACAAAGTAAACACTGCACATACAAACTAAAATTGCATGTAGTTGCGGTCTGCTACGTAGCGTAGATACTGGGGCTGCTGCGAGATGTTGCAACGAGCTCACTCGCTGAGCACACTACGGCTCAGCAAGCAAAGACGTGACCAAAGACAATGCATGCGCACCTGTATAATTAAGAAATGCATACTATGTCCAGTGACAGTGGTAATCATTCTGGTAATCTTCACTGCAATAAATTGCCTATGCTTCACTACATAACACTGTTGTATTGCGACGAAGCTAACTAGTTAAGTTCAAATTATCTGGCGAGGGCCAATTTTGAGGTTAAAATAATGGAAGTTTGGGCCCACAAAAATAAATGCATGAGCATCAGCCGTGATGTTCGGTCGGGATCGAATTAACTGGAAAATCGAATTAACCGGAGTCGAATTTACGGAAGTCTACTGTATTGAAATTATGTATAAACACACTTCGTTATATTAAGGCTCAAGATACGTGGTCTTCTACGGACAAGAAGTTATAAAAAGTTAAACACTTTTGTTATACAGAAAATTTCCTTATTTTGAAGTTTGTTATATCACACTCTTTAACTGTATTGAGGTTCTAACGTAATGTGTCTTCCTAGCTGTCAAGGAATTTTGAAGTCAAGAATCTACACTACACCGTATAGACTCGTGGAAGGGTAGCACGTTTAGAGCGCAGCTCTTGGGTAGCCTTTCCTGTGTTGAGCGTCCCCGTCCCTCGGCGTACCTCAGCATAACTGAGCGAATGAGCACAGCTAAGAATGAAAAAGCAAACGCAGAGCAAAGCAGGGGATGAAAGACGGCAATAGCGAAGAGAGCGTGAGGAGGAAAGCGTAGTGCCACGCAAGACGTGTTATGCGGCAACGATCGCTACAAGATGGTGCCACAGTAGTGTACATCGTCTGTTCACCAATGACGCTATTGATAAGGCATGCGGCGAGCACGTCCACCAATACCATATATGGAAACAAAGCGCTGCATGAGCGGAGGTCTGTCTGTCATCTACATGCTGTGTCATCCATGTGTCATCCACATGCTGCCTCTCACATTCTCCCAATCAGTGAGGCCATTGCGCCCCAGTTCGCACCATTATCAACATGCCTCAAAGGAGAGATTGTCCGTGCCAGCCAATATATAGCAAAATGAAAACGCGTATAGGGCTGCGCTCAAATTTTGTATTAGGAAGTGTACCATAATTGTCAGTGAATTTTTTTTCCACAATTTTGGCGAGGGGCAACCCTTACATAGGACCCAACCTTTTTGTCAAAATGGTGCCGGTGAAACCTTGGCTTGTGCACACCTTGAATACCTGAATGTACAGTCGCAATCAAAAGTTTGGTGACCACGGCACCAGCAAGAAATTTAAATATATTGAAGCATAGCTCCGCGGCCTGGAATCTGTTTAATACATTGTATGCACTGTTATTTCAGCCAAAATGCCTCGGCTGCAGAAAAACAAAAAAACAAGAAACGTGGCACATTTTGTCCCCAAACTTTTGATCGCGACTGTACCATTGCACCAGACGTCAACATACAGCTCTCATCATCTAGTAGCAGCATACAGAAGTATGCAGTGAGCGAAAATTCGCCGGTGCGTGTGCACAGCATTGGGGTACCGAACACGATTGCTTCTGCGTTGAAATCCTTCAAATTTTGGGCTGCCAAGTTCGGGGTGCGGCCCTCACACGGGTGCAACCCTTACAAGTCTATGCGGTATTTGTGCTCACAACCATAATTGGGAAATTATGGCAATTTACTTGCCCGAAGTGAGCATGCAACTGTTCTGCGGCCCCCTACCTGCTGGTTGGTCTCGAGAGCGCTCTCCACACCACCTTCGCGGAGCGTGTAGTCGTAGTGGAAGGCTGACAACAGGAGGTGAAAGAGGGCGCCAGCTGCCAGCAGCCGCGTCTGCAGCGCATCTTCCACCGCCAGGGCACCTACACACCGCACCAGTGCCAGGCACAGCTCCGACAGGTGCTGCACCGAACATATCCAAAAAATCCATTAGGATGGTAGCACAAAGGAAACAGCAATACACAGAAGATGCACACAGGACAACGCACTGAACTGAAATTTTGATGTACTGAAGCAAAAGTAGAATTTTATCTGTACATGTATTACCCTTCACAGAATACCAGCTTACCGGAGACATGAATGACACTAAAATGCTGGTAGCAACATCTTCTGATGCTTTGTCCAACAACACATCAGACTATTTTGTTTTACAATGGTGTTGTTATTGAAGCAAAACTACAAAAAGAACTGCGTGCTGACGATTACATTGCTACCAATGCATTCCAACACGAGCCAACTATAATGTGGTTAGTCTCTGCATTAATGGCACTGTGTCCTCCCTGATTCAAGGCCAAATGCATCGAAATTGCAGCTTGGCTAAATTGGCAATAAATGAGTGTTATGTACTATTGAAGCAATTTTGGCAAAGCTACAGGGTTAGTATTCATCCAAATTTCTTGTTAGCCTCCTTAAAGCACTTAAGCAGACGCATGCACTTGGTGGTTAGCGGATATGATGCAGGTCCCATCATGGTGCCTCAGAGATCTTTCACCACGCCGCGAGCAGCCGCTGGAAGCGCCCAACCTTGGAGGTCGTGCCAAGGAGCCACAAATTCTGGGTCGTACATCACTTCTGGTGAGTCGTAATGGCGGCATTTTTCTTTTTTCTTTTTGTTAGTTTAGTGTTGGTGTCAAGCACACTTGCTTTTGCAAACTTTTCATGAAGCATGCGCTCATATTAACAGAAACATAATATTGTGCACGGAGGCTGCTCCTATCGTCACTCTCCAAGCCTAGGATACGAAGCTGTCCAAAATTTCGTTGCAGCTGGCTTTTCAAATTTGCTGCACCAAGAGATGTCACCACCAATGTGGCTGTTTTTGTCGGCGTCTACAATAACCTGACATTCCGTGAAGAGCAATACAAGCTAAACACTCAGTAATAAAGAAATTCTGCCTGCCCAATAGCCGTTTACAAGGCTGGGGGCTTGGGCTTGCTGGTACGACATAATTCGCTGCACATCATGGAAAGCACAGGATGAACAGATAGATTGAGAAGACGATACAGTGCAAAATAAACCGACTCCACATGGGCACCAGTCTCCCGGTGTCACTTTTCGGACCATATGAAGTCGAGATGCCCAGAGATGGAGGTGCGCAGTTCAGTGGCTTGTGTCGAGAGATATGCTGCCCTCTTTGTGGCCTCTCTAAAAACATGCCATTTTACGATCTCTTTCTCTACCAGAAGCTGCATCCCCACAGTTGCTCACTTTGTTTCTAAATAAATTTAAATATCCCCTCCAGGTGCCAAAAAACTTTAATGGCATTTCTTAATCTTCAACGTCACAGAAACAAGTCATCAGCAGAATGGAACAAAATTTAGAATTTACCAATTTGAATTTTCCAGTAATCTAACCGTGTCTCAAACCTAGAAGGAATTGGTTCAGCTAAAGAAACAAAACTGGTGGATTTAGCATGTGGTTAATTGTAACACACCAAGCTATTTCAGACATTCATGTGATATAATTCCCTCTTGGCAAAAAGAATTAAAAAATCATCACATGATTAATACAATGGTGCTGCCAGTGAATTACCGTATTTATTCGCGTATAACCCGCACCAAAATGTGAAAAAACGCGTTTAAAAAGTGGGGGTGCGGGTTATCTGCGAATTTTTTCCTTGGGAGGGGGGGGGGTGGTCGGCTTCACCGCAATGTGCGGCGGCCTCCCCGTGTAGTCCGCCATCCCCATCGTCATCGACGCTTGTCAAGCCGATGAAGGGCCAACGAAAGGCCAGCATTGTTGAGCCTCGCGTTAGGCGCTGTTTAGTGTACTTACCCCAGTTTGCACTGTTTGCCTGCTTTGTTTTGGCATCATGAGTGCGACTCGACGGCAGTGTTTCACAGCGAAAGAGAAGCTAAAGATTATAGCCGCTGCCGAAGAAATCGGCAACAGAGCTGCTGCAAGACAGCATGACGTCGACGAGTCGTGCATTCGCGACTGGAGGAAGAAAAAAGAGAGTCTCGAAGCAACGAACCGGGACAGGCGAGCGTTTCGGGGTCCGAAGACTGGCGCGTACCCCCACCTCGAGACGCAGCTTGCGAAGTTCATTGAGGAGCAGAGAAGTCGTGGCCACGCTGTTTCGACTGAGATGGCGCAAATGGAAGCCCTGAAGTTGGCCCGGGAATTGAACATTCCACGTGAGTTTCGTGCAAGCCGTGGATGGCTTCAGCGCTTCATGCGAAGACATGGATTTTCTATGCGGCGGCGAACAACCATGTGCCAGCGGCTTCCTGAAGCCTACGAGGAAAAGTTGTTGAACTTTCAACGATATGTGATCGCACTTCGGAAGGAGCACAGCTATTTGCTGTCTCAGGTGGGAAATGCTGATCAAACACCTGTGTACTTTGAGATGCCGATGGACACGACCATGGAAAAAAAGGGCTCCAAATCAGTCAGCGTGCTGACCGGCGGAAATGCCAAGCTGCGCTGCACAGTCATGCTATGCGCTTTGGCTGACGGCACGAAACTGCGCCCGTATGTCATTTTCAAACGCAAGACGCTACCTAGCATTCCACTGCCCCCAGGAATCGTTGTGCGTGCGGAAGAAAATTCGTGGATGAACAGTGGCCTAGTCGGTGACTGGCTTCGAGTAATCTGGGAGCGAAGACCAGGTGCCTTGCTGGCACGCCGGTCGATGCTCGTACTAGATTCCTTCAGAGGCCACTGCACTGATGCGGTGAAGGCTCGCCTTGCCGAGACCAGCACCGACCTCGTCATAATACCTGGCGGCATGACGTCCATGCTACAGCCACTCGACGTGTGCCTGAACAAGCCGTTCAAGGCACACGTGAAGCGGCTGTATGCCCAGTGGATGGCCGACGGCATTTACGCCCTCACACCGACGGGACGCGTGCGAAGGCCTGATATTCCATTGCTGTGCCAGTGGATCGTGGATGCGTGGAAAGCGATACCGGCCGATTTGGTGCGGAAAAGCTTTAAAAAATGTGCGATCAGTAATAGTTTGGATGGTTCCGAGGACGACTACGTCTTTGAGAGTGGCGATGAAGCCTCGGATGGCAGTAGTGAGAGCGGCGACGATTAAGAATCGGATAACCAGTGACGTGGTGGCGGTCGTTTGAATAAATGTTCTGAAAACGAAATGATCACTGAGTGTGAGTTGCATCTTTCTAGCGCTAATTTTTTTTTTTTCAGGTAAACGTGCGGGTTATACGCGAGTTTTTTTTTTTTTTTTTTCCGCCGAGTTCAAAGTTAGGGGTGCGGGTTATACGCAGGGGCGGGTTATACGCGGGTAAATACGGTATCTGGACGTCTAGTACAGTAGAACTTCATTCATACATTTTAGAAAAAAACTTGAGCAAAATGTATTAACTAAGAGAATGTATGATCGGAAGTCACTAAAAAATTGACAGACTCAACTGTAGTTGACATCTACATCATTTGAAGCATTGCACAAATCATTGTAGCATGAGGCACCGACATAAGCCAAGCTGGTGGAGCTCGAGTAGCCCCAAAATGCACATTGTCATTTTTATGGCTTCTGCAAGATTATGTTTGTGCTCCTCGAATTCGGCCTGGGTCAGCAGCTTCTTCAAGCTGGGCATTTCGGCGGGAGGTTTTGACATGTGCAATCATTGCCGTGCATCAAGCTAGCAGGTCCATCATTGTTTTCCTATTGCATTGTGTTTTTTTTGAGACAGCAACTGGAAATACAGTCAGAACTCGCAATAACAAAATCCCCCAACTATGAAATTCTCGCGATGACAAAATATTTTCGTATCCTCATCAAATGTACACAGGATTCAATGTATTTCGTACCTCTCAATAACCAAATGTTGCTGTACTACAATCCCGCATTAACGAATTTGCCGGAATGTAACTCCACATATTACCTACTTGTGCAAGGCTAGTAGGCTACAAAATGTACTTAGATGCGATGGCTTTGCACTAAAATAGCGTAAAGTACCACCACATGACGCTTGCATGGGCGCCGCCATTTTTGTTTACAAAAACAACCAAGAGCCGGAAGCAATCACGCCAGAAACACGTCATGTCCACCATCGTGTTTGTTGATCAGCCGTTTGAAGTGGCAGCACGTTGCTACCGACATGTGTGACAATGGTTTTTGTGCACCTAGTGCAGTGTGCGACTTGCGCCTCGGCGAGAAAAATGCAGCAAAAACAAGGAAATCCACATCCCACCGATGTGGAATGGTTTATGGTGCTTGAGATGGCAGTTGCAGCATGGAGTGCCATGCATCGAGCCGTGATTGAGCGATCGTCGAGGAATACGCATTTCCTCGTACACATTCCTTGATTCAAGAACGCTGGTTTTGGCGTCACCCCACAGGCATTGCTTGCGGATTTGGTGCCGGATGTAGATTTGCGCAAAGGGGCTGTAATCTGGACCAACTGCCTTTGGGTATACGAGATACAATCACTTTCGCACTCGGCACCGGATGCGTCAGCACCTACGGGAGACAGCAAGCGATGGAAAAATGCTGCTGCATGGGTGGAGCACTGTTGCTCTGCGTCTGGTGCCGAGTTATGCAAAATCTCGCAAAAGCAATCATATCTCCAAATTGACCGAGAATACTGCTCCACCACAGCGCTGCCTCTGCTGACCGACACACGCGGTGCAGATTGTATTGTCGGCAATGCAAGCAACGGATTAATGTGGCGAACTGGGCGTATTGATACATATTTGAAAAGATGGCAGTGCGAAAAAGACAGACAGAGATGAGACAAGCGCTGATGCTTGTCATCTCATCTCTGTCTTTTTGCACTGCCACCTTTTGAAATAGGCTAACGGAATTTTGACAGTAACGTTTCGTTCTGCGATGCATTACCTATCTGTGCTGTCTCATTTTGCAACAACGAAATCCTCACGAAAGCAAATTTTTTCATGTTCCTCGCCGATTTCGTTATTGCAAGGTTCAACTGTATAAACGAAATTGAGCTGGTGGTTAACATCAGAATACGATGTCTACGATGCCGCCAGAGTGGTACACAATGCTTCCTTTGCTCCGTGTGCAGCAGGGAATGGCAGTGCGTTTGGGTTATCGCCTATTGAAAGTGTGCAACCTGCTACCAACGGCACTACAATTCACGCGCTGTGAAACGAATAAGTGAAGATGCTTATCACAATAGGATTGGCAGTGATTGCTGTGAATGCGGTGGGCGCCAAGCTGGGAGGAGACTTGCTGGTACTGGAATAAGAAATTTAGTTTGTACCAGCGTTTTCACACGAGAAGGGCAGGCGAGTATTGCAGATGCTGCTGTGGTGGGCAGCTACTATTCTCGATTGTGCCCGCACAGTGCCTTTTTCTTGTTTACATGGGATTTAGCAGCCGAAAAACTTATCATACGATCGCAGTATGGTGATCTACTGAATGTTTGTGCTAAAAGATTGTGTTCTCCGGGAACATACTAACCAGTAAAAAATAAGCATAACTGTATTGGGCCATTTCTGTGTTCTCGATCACAAACGTTGGTGCCAGGAAATCGTACGTAACGAAATTGTGTCAACAAGGCTCCACTGTACGTTCCCACTATCCACACATTTTACACATGCCTGATTTTATTGTATAAGTCAGAAGTACTTTAAATTAGAAAATGCAAAGCCTTGGGATGAGCTTGGCTGGCCCACAACAGGCAACTAAGTATCTTTGGGAAAGGCCTTTGTTGTGCAGTGCAATTAAAATACCGTATTTACTCACATAATGATCGCACTCGTGTAATGATCGCACCCTGAACTTGTCGCAGCAACATGTCGTGTGCCAAGTCTAGCTAATGATGATCGCGCTTACCATCTGTTGAATGCTACGCGAACGACTCTTGAAGGCATAGCAAGTGGTCTGCACAAACCCAACATTCTTAAGCAGATGCCCCATTTCATTCCTTTCACTTCCCGCACTTCCATTAAAAAAAAGCTACAACCGAACTTGCCTCGGCTTTATTATATTGCCGCAGAGAGCTCTCCACATGCCAGGTACAAGCACTCTCGTGAGGCACCTTTCGAAGCGTCTCATCGCTAAAATCGCCATTAGAAGAGCGCCAGCAACGCCTCGCGCATGGCGATACAGCGCGTGTCTCCCGTGCACGCGCTCACGGCAGCGCCCGAGTCTGCCGTCCAATGAGAAGCCACGGCGTGGCTCTTGGCCTTCGGGGCGCGTGAAAAGTGCGTTCGGCGGAGAGACGCGGTTGACTGTGAAATAGGCTGCTGTTAACTCTTTTTTCAAAGTGTATGAATACTTAATAATTGAGTTTCTGGGCACAAGTTCGCCCACAATAAACCAGTGTGTTTAGTGTGCTTCATTTAAGAGTGCTACATTTCTGGTGGAGGTGCGGGGTATGATTGGAAGTCCCCAGTTCGTAAGAGAACGGAGCCCCGACCCTCAGCGATTGGAACCCAGGGAACTGACTCCAGTACACCAGCGCACAAGCCGCCGCATCCGAGGAGACCCACCCGAGTTCGGACCGCTTCCTGTTGCTGCAGCAGTGCGGGCAACAGCTATCAGCGACGGTGCAACCATGACCAGCCCAGTGGCATCATCCCAGCTCATCGTGTACCCACCACGCACGCCCGAGTCCTTCCACGGCGATACGTTCGAAGATGTGGAAGACTGGTTAGAGCAGTTCGAGCGAGTGGCAGATTTCAACGGCTGGGACGAGACACGGAAGCTTCGCAACGTGTACTTCGCGTTAGAAGACTCAGCGAGGACGTGGTACGTCAATCATGAAGCGACACTATCTTCGTGGGAAGAATTTCGGCGACAACTGCTTGCCACGTATGCCAGCACCGATCGGCGAGAGAAGGCAGAGCACGCCCTACAAGCCAGAAACCAGCGCACTAACGAAAGTGTCGGCATGTATATCGAGGACATGTCCCGTCTCTTCACGCGCGCTGATCCAAACATGACCGAAGAGAAGAAATTACGCCATCTGATGCGTGGCGTTAAGCAGGAGCTGTTTGCAGGACTCGTCCGCAACCCACCACACAGTGTTGCTGAGTTTGGCGCCGAAGCGACGACCATAGAGAAGGCGCTGCAGCAGCGTGCCCATCACTACAATCGTGATGTCACCAGCGCACCGGCCGATATCCTGTCAGCAGGCCCAGGCAGTAACACCGAAGCACTAAGAGAACTGGTGAGATCAATCGTAAAGGAGGAGCTTCGAAAGCTGCAGCTACTGGAAGCCACGCCGACAGTCTCAACTCTCGCCGCCGTCATTCGAGATGAAGTTCGCCACGCCATTCTGCAGCCAGGACGTGAGGAACCGCCTGCTCATCATGACCAACCACCACCCGTACGTCGCGTGCCAACGTACGCTGATGTGTTATGCCAACCGACCAGGCATGCATTCGCGACTCCCAGCAGCCGCCAGCCGACTCTGCGCAGTGGACCCCTTCTAGCAGAGCTGAGGCCACGAAAAAGTGACGTGTGGCGTGCACCCGACCGGACACCACTCTGTTTCCACTGCGGGGAAGCTGGACACCTTTACAGAATGTGCCCATATCGCAGAGCAGGTCTTCGCGGCTTTACGATAAATGCACCTTGCCCCCGTAATGGCGAAAGACCCACCGAAATTCAGGACTACTTGACCCGACAACAGGATCCGGCTGCTAGATACCAACACCAGCCCCGATCATCAGCGTCTGCACGCTACCGATCACCAAGTCCACGGCCATCCTCGATTTCACCAAGGCGTCGTTCACTGAGCCCACGTCCGGAAAACTGAAGCGAGCGACCTGTGGAGGCGAGGCCGCTGACGTTCGAAAAAGCCAAGATCCTCCGTCAAGTTTACCGAGCAGCCGCGACGAACAGAAGCGGATGAATAAGATAAGTGAACAGAGAATTTCTTCAGACTTGAGCATTACAATAGACGGTCATGAATTGAGTGCATTAGTTGACACAGGTGCCGATTATTCCGTCGTAAGATATGCACTCACGAAGGAATTGAAAAAAGTTTTGATGCCATGGAGTGGACCCCAGATACGTACGGCTGGTGGGCACCTCATTACGCCCCTGGGTAGATGTACAGCGAGAATCGGAATTCGGGGTTTTTCTTACGTCGCTGATTTTGTCGTGCTACCAGAATGTTCGAAGGATGTAATACTCGGAATGGACTTTCTCCTAACAAATGGTGCCATAATCAACCTGCGGAATTCTAGCGTGTCATTTTCTACGAAGCAGGCTATAGACATGCAAGAGTCGGAGGAGGTAGAACACGTTGCCTTGCGGGTTACCGACGATGACATAACCGTACCACCACGATGCAGCATGCTGGTTCGCGTAAGAAACGAAGCATTCGACGACTCGGAAGGTATAGCGGAGGCCAACGTCGAGCTACTGTTGAAAAAAGGCATTTGCGTAGCACGAGGAATTGTTCAACTACGCGATGGGTGTGCTGATGTATTGCTGACGAACTTCGGAAGTGAATTTCAGCACGTCGCAAAGAGCACAGCCATCGCCTTCCTGCACAGCGCTACTGCGGTCACAGATGTATGTAGCTTAGCATTAAGGCCACCTGCTGTCCAAACTATGCATGACGCCGTAACATCAGTTGCGATCAACCAAAGTCTGACGCCAGCCCAGAAAGAAATGATGGAGGACCTTATAAATGAATTCGCAGAATGTTTCTCCACCTCATCAAAGGTACGGCGCACACCAATTGTTAAACACCGTATAATAACAGACGAAGCGACCAGGCCAGTATACCAACATCCGTACCGAGTGTCACCGGTTGAACGAGAGATCATAAAGAGTCAGGTGCAAGAGATGCTTGAGGACGATGTCATTCAGCCATCAAACAGCCCATGGGCGTCGCCGGTAGTCCTTGTGAGAAAGAAGGACAATACATTGAGATTCTGTGTTGATTACCGGAAATTGAACAGTGTGACCAGGCGGGATGTATACCCCCTTCCCCGCATTGATGACACGTTGGATCGCCTACGACATGCAAAATTTTTCTCTTCATTAGATCTCAAGAGCGGATATTGGCAAATTGAAGTAGACGAAAGAGACCGTGAAAAAACTGCTTTCGTAACCCCAGACGGCCTGTATGAGTTCAAAGCGCTTCCATTCGGTCTCTGCTGTGCGCCGGCGACATTCCAGCGCATGATGGACAGTGTCCTCTCGGGTCTTAAATGGCAGTCATGCTTAGTTTACCTAGACGACGTAGTGGTATTTTCCGCAACATTCGACCAGCATCTCCAGAGGCTGCGTTTAGTGCTTCAAGCCATCCGCTCGGCAGGCCTAACCATTAAACCGGAAAAGTGCCAGTTTGGATTCCAAGAACTTCGTTTCCTGGGTCACGTAATTAGCGCGCAAGGTACTGCTCCGGATCCCGACAAGACTGCTGCTGTTGCACGATTTCCAAAGCCTACAAACAAGAAGACGGTACGGCAATTTTTGGGACTATGCGCTTATTACAGGCGATTTGTAGAAAACTTCTCGAAAATTGCCGAACCTCTGACGAAACTTTCTAAAGAAGACGTACCCTTCATGTGGCATGCTGAACAAGAGGTTGCGTTCAATGAACTAAAGGGACGATTGCAAGCCCCACCGATCCTCGCCCACTTCGACGAGACAGCGGACACAGAAGTCCACACAGATGCAAGCAATCTCGGTCTCGGCGCGGTTTTAGTTCAGTGGCAAAATGGGGAAGAGAAAGTCATAGCGTATGCTAGCCGCACTCTCTCGAAAGCTGAAACAAATTACTCTGCGACGGAAAAGGAGTGTTTGGCTGTCATATGGGCCATCAGCAAGTTCCGACCATACCTTTACGGCAGGCCGTTCCGTGCAGTCAGCGATCACCATTCTCTTTGCTGGCTGGCAAACCTAAAAGACCCATCTGGACGACTTGCGAGGTGGAGCCTGAGGCTCCAAGAATACGACATTACTGTCGTGTACAGGTCTGGAAGAAAACATAACAATGCTGACTGCTTGTCCCGCTCACCAGTGGAGTCGACTCCTTCAGAAGAAGAAGATTTCCCGTCTCTTACAGCGATGACAGCTTCGGAAATCGCTGAGCGTCAACGGGCCGACACAGAATTGCTCCCACTCATCAAACACCTCGAAGGATACGACGTCCACGTCCCACGCATGTTTATGAGAGGTTTATCGTCATTTTGCCTCCGAGATAATGCGCTCTACAAGAGAAACTTTGAACGCAACAAGGAAAAATTCTTACTCGTCGTACCGTCAGCCATGCGACCAGAAATTTTGGAAGCTTGCCATGATGAACCATCGTCGGGTCACTTAGGTGTCAGCCGGATGTTCGCCAGAATTCGTCTCAGATACTTCTGGCCTAAATTGTTAGCGTCGGTGCAGCATTACGTGAAGACATGTCGCGAATGTCAAAGGCGCAAAACACCACCCGTGAAACCGGCCGGACTTCTCCAGCCCATAGACCCACCAAAGACTCCATTTCAACAAGTTGGAATGGATCTTCTTGGCCCGTTCCCAACATCATCGTCAGGGAAGAGATGGATCGTAGTAGCGACGGACTATTTAACACGATATGCTGAAACTGGCTGCCTTGAGCGAGGAACGGCAGTTGAAGTTGCAAATTTCTTCGTTTGTAACATAGTACTGCGACATGGTGCACCAATGGTCGTGATTACCGATCGAGGAGCGGCCTTCACAGCTGATTTGATGCAATGTTTGATGAAGATGACTCACACCAGTCACAGAAAAAGCACTGCATACCATCCCCAAACAAACGGCCTGACGGAACGTCTAAACCGAAGCCTGGCCGATATGTTGTCCATGTATGTCGACCTCGAACATAAGACATGGGACGCAATCTTGCCTTACGCCACTTTCGCCTATAATACGGCAGTACAGGAGACAACCCAGGTCACTCCATTTCAACTGGTCTATGGCCGCACAGTAACAACCACACTGGATGCTATGTTGCCGGTAGATGATGACAGCAACAACCCGTACGACATCGACGACTTCCTACAACGAGCTGAAGAAGCCCGGCAGTTGGCACGGTTCCGTATCCGCCAGCAACAACGTAGGGACGCAAGCTACTACAACCTGCGCCGCAGAGAAGTTCAGTACCACCCGGGCGACAAAGTGTGGGTATGGACACCAGTGCGTCGTCGCGGACTAAGTGAAAAACTCCTTCGCCGATACTTTGGACCTTACGAAGTTATTCGCCGAGTAGGTGACCTGAATTACGAAGTCATCCCTCATGAGCAAGAGCGATCAAAGCGGCACATCCATGCGGAGGTCGTACACGTAGTCCGCATGAAGCCTTACTACGACAGGCAATGAAAACACATCTCTAGATAAATTTGTTCCATACGCATCGGGACGATGCGTTTTCGGAGGGGGACTAATGCCGCAGAGAGCTCTCCACATGCCAGGTACAAGCACTCTCGTGAGGCACCTTTCGAAGCGTCTCATCGCTAAAATCGCCATTAGAAGAGCGCCAGCAACGCCTCGCGCATGGCGATACAGCGCGTGTCTCCCGTGCACGCGCTCACGGCAGCGCCCGAGTCTGCCGTCCAATGAGAAGCCACGGCATGGCTCTTGGCCTTCGGGGCGCGTGAAAAGTGCGTTCGGCGGAGAGACGCGGTTGACTGTGAAATAGGCTGCTGTTAACTCTTTTTTCAAAGTGTATGAATACTTAATAATTGAGTTTCCGGGCACAAGTTCGCCCACAATAAACCAGTGTGTTTAGTGTGCTTCATTTAAGAGTGCTACAATATGTAGGCTTTATAATGGTTTTGGTCAACAACAACACAAAGGGCGCCTTTCGATTCTTCTCGTCTGCACTCGTGAGCACGCAACAAATCGTGAGTGGCAACGATAGTGGCCACGTTTACACTGATACATTAGAAGTGTACCCTATTCGTATGCCGATGCTTGTAACGCAGCTATTTGCCTACCCTTAGTAGAAACGTGCCATAGTAGGATAGCAGTGAAGACAAATGCCGCAGTTTCTGCAGCATGCCCATCATGTGTTTCTATGTCACTGGCAGCTAAGCGCGCCCATCTCTGTTTCTGTCCCCTCAAAGTGGACATGGCTATGTTATTGTCACAAACTTGCCGATATTACCAATATTAATCATTACTGATGCAGAAGAAACTGTTTCAATGCATGTAATGTACTCACGAGAAGAAAAACAATCATGTTCGACGCGTTTGGCTTGATCTGCCGGCCACCATTTTTGTTTTGGTGTCCCGTACTGACAGCGGCAGCCGCCTGCTTGTTGACCTGTTGTCATCAAGCAGCGAATGCGGGATGAAAAAAGAAAATGTTTCTTTTCGTGTGAATATTAATCTACGTAATGATCACACTCCTCAATTTGCGTCAATTTTTTTGACAAAAAGTGCTATCATTATGCGAGTAAATATGGTATGTTGATAAAAATGAGAGACAGGAACTTGGTTTAGTCAGTATAAACCAGACACAATGTTCCATAATGAAAAAAGAAGACATAGTGCAAAAAAATGAAGTGCAGCAAGGCCTGTCTACTCTCACATTCTGTTTCATCTTTTGTGCTATGGAACAACATGCTAGATGATCATGCCGGAGTGAGGCTGGGAGTCGCACTTAAGCATTGTTGCATACACTTAATGCAATGCGGTGAGTTTCCAGACTATGAGCTGTACCATGTGTACGAGTCTATAAAGCATGTGCTATATGGATGCTCTCAGAATGTGGAGAGCAATAGCAGTCGACTGATGATCTTGCCCAACTCGACAACTGTTGTTAGACTCGAACTGTTGTCAGAGGACTTTGTACTGGGCGATTGGCATGACTGTAGGCGTAGTTTCCAGGCCATTCAAGCCTTACTTGACTTTATAAAATGTCAAGTCCTTATTTGACTTAATAAAAGTCAAGTAAGGACTCTAGGCTACAAGTAGACTGACCCGTCATGAGTTTTGCATCTTCCTTCTATCGTCATCATTAGCCATCTTGTTCCTCTTTTTGTATTCCTCTTTTCTTCTTTCTCTTCCGCCAATGCAGAGTAGATGGCTGGACTGGACAGTGGCGGGCCAACTTTTATGCCTCTCATATCATCAAACATCTCTCTTCTCTTTAGTGTTTCTTCAGGCCTTAAGCACTGAACAAAGCCTGGCAAACCAGCAAGCCCGACACTCACGTCAAAGTACAGGCCTCGGCAGAGGTCCCTGGACAGTCCTTGCATGGTGGCCAGGGCCTGCCGGCAGGCTGGGAACTGTGCTGCCACGCCCAGGCAGTGCGCCGTGTGCATCAGCACCTCCACCTCCAGGGCACCCTTCTGGGAGCTGTGGCTCAACATCTCCACACTGCACGACAGTGCACGTTCCAGCAGCTGCGAAGGAAAGAGGGGCACGTTTTAACTCTTTCACACATGGCAGAACCACGTGCAGTTAGTATCTTAGGGGTCCCCCTAAAGGAAAATATTAGGCCTAGTTGGACTGTTAGATTATTCGTCTAGAAGTCAATCATAGTTTTCTGCATGCCTACATGATTGTTGCGTACACAATTGCCACCAAAGGTCTCACGGCTCCTCCTCGATCTGAATCGGCTATGCCAAAACTAACGAGTTTCTGGAATTGCCCTCGCGACTTCCTTCTCTGCCGCTCTCTGTGAATCAGCCAGTGCTGATGGCACATGAGAGGTACCATAGTCCAAAATAAGTGGCACCATTCAGGTTTTTCATTTTTGTCATATTCGTGCTAGCAATATATCTGTTCTTGCTACAAACAAATTAATTATTACGGAAGCTTAATCTTTCAATCTAGCTCAACTTCCTTCCTTTAGAGTGCCTTTAATTATACAAGTCTGACGAAGCACCATTAGATATTTGTATTGTCCAAAATATGTACCACCCAGAACTTCTAAAGCTTGTACATTGAGGCAGCAGAATTCCATTTGTGCAGGTGAAGTCATGACCAAAAAATCAACGCATATATCTTTGGCCAATTATTTAGACATGGTATAAACCACGAAAACGTCTTAACACCAGGTAGTTTATTATGCAAGGAAAGAAAAAGAAAACAAGGAAAATGCAAGAACAGGAAAGATTATGCAAGGAAAAAGAAAAATTCATTATATTTTACAACACCATTTGACCGAAGAGCTTTTTAATAGACTTTTGCTCAGTCATGCACATCAATATCTTCTAGGTGACATTTTGTTATAGCTAGTCATGTTCCGTATACGTATATAGTGTATGCCGTTACTATACAATATACATTGCTTGTCACTAAGCATGCGCTGACAGCACTTCAACAGGCAACTGCAATGCAATCTTACTTTGCTTAAGTTGGCTAAAAGTTTATATAAGTGAGTGGTTTAGACTACTGAAGCAATCTTGTCTATGCCGTAAGGCTGGCAATTGTCTAGTTCTTGGATTTGATGCTCTTAAATAGCACCTTAGCAGACGACATGGCCACCTGGTGGTAAGCAGATACGTACGCTTCAGAAGTGGACACCGGTTCTCAATGTTCTGGCAAACAGAAAAGCCAGAGTTTTCTTTTTTTTTTTTTTTTGTCACAAGCTTTTTGAGGTGCATCCACTGGTGTTTCAAATGTACAATTTTGTGTAGAGGCTGCTCTTCAGGTATATACACTTATCAGAAAAGGCTATTGACATAGTCAAAAATTTTATTGCAGTTAACATTTAAGTCACAATATGAGAAATAAGTTTGGCAATAACTGCTGCAGCATGAGCATTCTCTGCTCCTCCCAGTAAGCACACACATGAAGTTACAGTCGAGCGCCTCTACAAGAAATAAGTTCAAATAACCTGCATAACAAAGGAATAATTCTGTCCTAGTTCCACTGCGAGCTATGCGGTGTGCAAACTTTACGAGGAAGTGGCCTATACAGCGAATGATTTTGGAGGACCCAAGAACTTCGTAATAAAGGCGTTTGACTGTACTACAAAGAAGGGCTAGAGCCAACCACCAACAGGTTTACATGCACACAACACCTCAGCTCACTCACTACTGCAGCACAAGTACAGTACGCCGACAGCTTGATGACAGCTCAAGTGCTCGCATACACCAGCCCGACAAATGTGCACACCGCGTGGAACGCCATCTAGATCAGGCAAAATGAAGTTAAATTAAATTATGGAATTTAACACCCGAAAACTGTGCACTAGGTTATGAGGGACGTCGTAGTAGAAGCCACCCAAAGCACAGTACACGAGAGTTTTTGCATGGTGCCACCATTGAAATGCAGCTGCTGCAGCCGCATATCGACACTGCAACCTCGTGCTCAGCAGCGCAATGCCGTAGCCATTGGGCCACCGCAACACGTCCAGAGCAGACAGGTTCACACAGGTACTTTTTGCTCGCGAAGCTCGCAGTACCTGGAGACCGCCTTCCCTGCGCAGCTCCTCAACATTGAGTGGCGAACAGCTCAGCGTGTGCCAGGCAGTCTCGATGGCCACGCCCAGCAAGGGTGTGGCCTTGCTCCGCAGTTGGGGGTCGTCCAGCTCCGACTCCATTAACCGCAGCAGCAGCCCATAGCCCGCATACTTGTATGGCTCCAGCTCTGTGCATCAACGTACATGCATTGTGAAGCCAAGCCCAGTCCAAGTAACAGCCACACAAAAATGCTTCTCTCTGCACACAGATTGTTTGGAATAAAACAAGTAACATGGTTAGCCTTTCTTTTTTCTCTCTGCATATTTTTTTCGTCAAGTCAGTGATGCCAAATTAGACGCATAAGATTAGGGACCACATATTGTAATGATTATTGTTCGAGCTTTTTTTTTTTATACTTCATCACGCTGGGTGGCCAATCTCAGCTTAAGTAACATGTGTGCCAATAACAATTGTCCCAGGTGACGAAATCCAGCGAAACCAGCGCTACACAATACATACAAGCTGGTGAAAAAAAGGCAAAAAGAATCGACCTGTAAAAAAATTGTTACAGAACCTGGCTCCAAGTTACTCTTCCATTTTTCATTAACTAAGTGCACAAACCAGGCATAGTGCCAAAGCAGATGATCCATTTCACATATAACAAGGCAGTGATCATAATGAGGAGATTTTGACTTTCCCTTACCAATTTATGCATTTTCAGTAAAATCTGTGCCAGTTTTAATGAAGCATATTTCATAATTTTACCAGATGCAGCAAAGTTTTACAACAGCCAGGAAAGAAATACATTGATCAAAAGCTTTGACAAATAACCTTGATAAACAAGCTCCACAAATAGAGACTAATCAGAATATAGCAGCTGGAAGACCCTGCAGCTTCTACAACACCACTTGATCACACTGCTAAAAACCACATACAGCCAGTACCACTACACTCCCATACTTTTCACCTTCTGTCCCTCTGTATAATTTTACAAGCCCTTTTACACGTGAAAGAAAGGCATAGGCTGGGGAGCCATTATAGTGAACTGATGCATAGTCAATGATGACAGTAGCCAAGCATAGTGCATAGTCACAAAGCCACCATTTTATATGAAGTGATAAAAAAAGTGAGTGTGTGCCTAATTTAGACAGGGGTCATGTGCAGGAAGAACAGGGCAGAGACAAGACTCGAGGACAGGAGTACACAACTTGAGTGTCATCTTTCAGCTCGAACACAATCATAAACTACCCTCTATTTAGAAGAGCACATAAAACATATACACACACAGAACCACTTCTTGCAAGCTGTGCACTTTAGGTAATAACAGTGCATGTGTGTGCATTGTTGAGCTTTTATCAGGTGGTATAGTAGCGTGGCAAGTGGTATAAAGATGAGCCTATTTATAAATACCGGTTTTAACAATATATCATATCTAATAATGAGCAGACACAGCACCGTCCATTTTTATGCATGTTCTATGGTAAAATAAACTGCTTACTACAAGGTTCCCATGGCACATTATTAGTTATAATAATGAAACCTGGCTACTGGGTGTCTGCGACGAAAAGAAAAGTATAGTGACGTTTCACCTCAAGAACGTGGGTTACGCGAAGCGTACAGGTGCTTTCCCCTTTTTGTGCATTACGTATAGAATGTTTGCATTGTGGCAAGCCGCCTAGCACGTTTCTAGGGAGTCTCCTGGGCACGCCTAGCCCACACCTTTTGCCGGCCTTGTTCGGCTCCTGCCCTGCTTTGCAGACAACTTCGGGGTTGATTGACTCGCGCTAGGCCTGCCAACGCTTGCATTGCTGTGTCCTTCTCGCTCTTGACTGCCAGACAAACCTGGTACATCCGTAGCGCACAGAGTTCGTAGCAACTGCCAGAGGAGGTGAAACTATTGCAGCTTCACCTACCCTCCTCCGCAACGATCTGCCTCCTTCCTTCTCCCCCTCTGCCGCGCACTCTTCCTCTCCACCTCCAGACACCCTCCTCCTCTAGTATCGCTTCCCTCTCCCAGCCCGGCAGCCTCTGACTTAATCGCGCCGATTTCACAAATGGGGCAGATACGCTTGCCCGTAAGAAGATACCAAGATTCTCAACAAGAAATGTAATGCAAAAGGATAGAAAGTTGGGCGAGTTGGTCTGCTTCTAGTCTCTGTCCGTGTCACTTCGTGCAACAATACAAGATCATGTTCTCAACAAGAGCTGCTGCACCACACCTACACGGTGTGCCGTACACGCCCCCCTGCATGACTTCACCGCATTTAGCCTGGCATGAATCTCCCTTGCACAACTTCGAAACACGAGTCGAAGGGGTGGGAAGGAGACAGGAGAGAGGCACACACGGGCACACAATGCGGTGGCTCGTGCTTTTCTTTCCCAGGGTTTAGCTTCATTTTTCCTTTCAGCGCAGACACCAAGTAGCCAGATTCAATTGTTATAATCAACAATGCGGCATGGGAACATTATTGTAGGCAGGTTTATTTTATGACAGAACACACACAAATGTTCATGGTGCCGAGCCTGCTCATTGTTGAATCGAAGTACTGTTACATCTGCAAACTTTATGAGTGGCTTCAACTGTACTTCTTTCCGTCTAATTAAAATGTTCCATGTTGGACCTCTCATTTTCTTTTTGTGCAACCCAGCTATAACAATTATCGGTTATAGCAAGGGAACATCCTCAGCACTTTAATTTTGTTATAGGTAGGTTCGACTGCAGAAGCATGGCAGCCATTCTGGACTGTCTATGAAGCTGTTATTAAGAATTAATTGCCATGCACCTCATGAGGCCAGACAATGTCCATTTGAAGCTTGCTAACACAGTGAGTAGCAGGTGGCTACCATGACTTGTTAGCTTCCACAAATTTCGAGAATTCTAATCTGTTCAATCCAGTAAACTATACATAGGTACTGCATGTTAAAAAAAAATAAAAAAATTATGGGGTTTTACGTGCCAAAACCACTTTCTGATTATGAGGCACGCCGTAGTGGGGGACTCCGGAAATTTCGACCACCTGGGGTTCTTTAACGTGCACCTAAATCTAAGTACATGGGTGTTTTCGCATTTCACCCCCATCAGGTACTGCATGTTAAAACAATTTAACTCAGATGCAAAATTTGTCTAAAAAAATCTAGGGATGGTCTAGTCCTTGCTACATTTAATTTGCAGTTAATCTTACAGTAGGTAAGATCATTCCAGGACACAGCTTAATGTGTAGGACATTGAGGGCCAAGGTGTGGTTCTCAGTGGGTTCACCTGTGTATCACAGCCAATCAGACAGGCTGTAAGGGCCACTTTACCAGGTACTACCGTATAAGGCTCTTTCTTGCATTTTGTGCACTCTATATTGCGTTAAATTTTTTGCTGAGCTACAGATAAACATGCTTCGTGACATGTTTGTTATTAGCCATTCTTAGAAACTCAGTCAACGACTGTTTCTTAGTAAAGATGGGGAACTGTCAAAAGACACTGGAAGCACAGTCAACGGCGGCAAAATATGCAATGCCCATGCTTGGTACGGCTCTTCGATGGAATGGTTCCTCCTCGAGGCTCACGGGATATGTGTTTGGCCACCTCTGGTGTAGGACATATGCCCGATGCCTTCTAAGAAGCCGTCTTGCCATGTGGGGAAACAGACCTTTAGCATGCCGGCTGAAGAGAATGGCCTGTGTCTTGAGCAGCAGCTGAAGGTTGATGGGGTCGGGCCCATCAAAGCAGCGTTGAGTCTTGTCAGAGAGTAGCTCGTACGCCTTGTTGACCTTCTCGAACTGCTCCTGTGGGTCCCATCCAAATGAAGAATGCATTACTCAATGCTCAGTACGACAGAGCTTGGCATAAAAAAAGATTGAAGCAAGATCCAAGCTGCAAAGTACATCACTGCTCGGGAATATAAAGATGATAACAGATACCTTTTGAAAATAAGTGCGGCTCAAGTATGGGATCAGTAACAGAAAAAGTGAGACCATAATGCGTTTAAATATGAGTAGCATAGAGGCATTACGCAATCAAGGAATACAGGCCGCTTACGCAAGTATCTTGGAAAATATCTACAGAGATTCCACAGCTACCTTAGTTCTACACAAGAAAAGTACGAAGATACCTATAAAGGGGTCATACAAGGAGACACAATCCCTCCAATGCTATTCACTGCGTGCTTGGAAGAAGTATTCAAGCTATTAAACTGGGAAGGCTTAGGAGTAAGAATCGATGGCGAATACCTCAGCAACCTTCGGTTTGCAAATGACATTGTTTTGTTCAGCAACACTGGAGATGAGTTAGAACAGATAACTGAGGACCTTAAAAGAGAGAGTGTAAGAGTGGGGTTGAAGACTGATGTGGCAGAAGACAAAGATAATCACGAATAGCCAGGCAAGAGAACAAGAGTTCAGGATTGCCAGTCAGCCTCTAGAGTCTGTGAAGGAGTATGCTTACCTAGGTCAACTAATCACAAGGAACCCTGACCATGGGAAGGAAATATACAGATGAATAAAAATGGGTCAGATCACCTACCACAGACATCACGAGCTCCTGACTGGGAGCTTACCGTTATCATTGAAAAGGAAAGTATACAATCAGTGCATTTTACCGGTGCTGACATATGGTGCAGAGGCTTGGAGATTGAAAAAGAAGCTTGAGAACAAGTTAAGGACCGTGAAAAGAGCGATGGAACAAAAAATGCTAGGCATGACCTTAAGAGACAGAAAGAGTGCACTTTGGATCAGAAAGCAAAATGGTATAGCCAATATTCTAATGGACATTAAGAGAAAAAAATGGAGCTGGGCAGGTCATGTAATGCGCAGGTTTGATAACCGTTGGACCAATAGGGTTACAGAATGGGTAGCAAGCGAAGGGAAATGCAGTCAAGGACGGCAGAAGACTAGGTGGAGCGATGAAATCAGGAAATTCGCGTGCCCTAGTTGGAATCGGTTGACGCAGGACAGGGGTAGGTAATCAGAGATTGCAGGGAGAGGCCTTAGTCCTGCAGTGGACATAAAATAAGCTGCTACTGCTGCTGCTGCTGCTGATGATGGTGACGAACAGAAAATTGCCAACTACATAAAACAGATCGAAGGGGAAAATTGTTACCTACCAGAAAGTATCCCAAAGCTACAAAGGAAACCCACCTGGATGTTTTGGAAAGAAAGCTTTACAGTTGAAGAGGAACCTGGCACCAATGCGTTTCTGGCACTGAATGCAAGCATACATGATAATTCTTCCCTTTAATAAAGCTTCCATCACTTTGTAGGTTTTCCACAAAACTGATTTGCCATTCATGAGACACATTTCCAACATGTTTTCAGTGTGAAGTCACCCAATGTCAGAACATCCATCACATGCTGGACAATAACCACATTGCTGTAATGGCCACCACGCATAATGTGGGGTATCCGGTATAATTAATGATCACATGGAACACATTTCAGCCAAGGTTAATGCGCTATTATCACACAATGTAGGAGAGGTGTGCAGAAGCCAAGTAGCAACACTCTATAAAGATATGTCAAGTGTCCATAATGTGTGGCTGGCTCTGAAGGTAGAAACTCCACATATAAGTGCTGCGTTACAGTGAACTGGAGCACAAACTTTACCTTTTTGCTCCCTGATGAAAACAAAAAGTTCATTTTATTCAAAGAGGCATAAGTGTTTATGCCCTTCAGGAATAAAAAGAGTGTCACGTGACTAGCTGTGTTAACACTGAGTGCAGTACAAGTTCACTCCTGTCAGCACTATACTCAATTAAATGGGCAAGTGTTTAGTGCCCAAACTTAAGAAGGTCAGTTGAAATCTGTGAGGGTACCGGGCCGACGCCAGGTGGCGTATAGTCGCAGGCACAGGACAGTAGGCAACGGTGTGTGGCGGGGAGGGAGAACATGGAAGGCGAGTGTGCGCGGTCAGCATGCGGGAAGCACGCGACAACGTACTGAGTGAGTGAAGTAATCGGCGGAGCAAGCCGCGTGCGGTGCAGCGGGACGGAACGCAGACTGCGTGTGTGCGCGTGCGGCGAGGATTTCCCAAAATAAAGAACGTGCTTGACAAATCTTCAAGTCACTTGGAAAGGCAACGGTTAGCTATGGTGTAATGTTACCACCCGGTAAAACATACTTTTCTTATAACAATACACAACCACCGCCATTTCAGTTACAAGGCACTTCCAATACACCAAACTGCCTTTCTGATACATTACCAATCTTCTGATTTCCTTTTAGGGGTCGGCACATAATTGCCTTTTGTGCAAGGTGTGAGCTTCCACAGTCTATGTTACCACTGCAAGGTCATAACCTTTTTTAAGCCTCATTTTAGCACTGTATGCTTAGGAAAAACATCAGCAAGTATGTCAAGAAGAGTTTTAAAGCAGTCCCCGGAAATTAACAGCCCAAAATGCTGTCAAGACACAATATACATGTAAAGACAAAATTAAATAAAATTAAGGCGACACACATGAAAGCTGGTAGTTGAAAACCATCATTACCATTAATACTCGCTATGGTTATGATAAAATAAGTACATTTAGCTGTTTGTGAATATGCTTAACAGCTTGACAAAGATGTGGTCTTGTAAATGAAACTGAAGCATGGTGTGCGAGCACCAGTTATGTGGCCTTATTTTCTAATGAGGAAACATCAGCAGATAATGCAAATTTTAAAGTTGCTGCAGTCGTATTTTCCAAAGCTGACATGCAAGAAAAAGTACGCAATGGTAAGTGAGAAAATCTAATGCTTACCCTTCCTTCTGGGTTCTTGTCAGGGTGATACTTTTGAGCAAGTCGAAAGTAGGCACGCCGAATAACTGAGTCATCTGACCTGCCCAGCCAATGAGCAAAAGATTAAGAAACCTGGTGCACACACACGTTCACACAGATGCTCAATGCTTTTAACTCCCAGGTTCTCTCCTGGAAAAGCTAAATTTCCAAAATCTTTCTTATTTAGACAATTTTCTCATGAAATATTCTCTTTGAAATATGTATTCATTGCACGGTTTATCAACCCTTGATTCCAATAAAAACACTTAGCAAGATGTCAGCACAGAGTTTTTTTCGACATATACAAAAGTCTGCGATAATGTTCTCTGCACTCATGACAGCAAAACAAATGTAAACTATAAAATGATAAGCAATGAGCAGTTATTAGTGGAACGAGCTGATGCGCATGACTTGTTACTGCAGAGAAAAGCAAAGTACACCATGAAAGTAAGGTTTGTTCTTGGCAGGATCGATGCAAACTAAAAGAGCACAGGTAGGGCTTAGGGGTGAAAGAGTTAACACAGAACATTTCCATTACATTGACCTTAGCAGAGAAAAATGAAGTTAGATTGAGTTAATCTAGATAAAACTAAAGCTACTTTGAAGTGCTTGGTTAAACATAGATAAAGGTAATGTTAAATTCACCACAAGGGCTGTATGCATCAATGCAATGGCACGTGAATCAAAAACAATAACAAGGCATATTATGCTCACTACAGATAACAAGTTGTCACACTTTTCACTTATCCTCATAGTGCTCTGTCCGCTGCTGCCATCCCATATTTAGCACCACCGATACAGTTTCAAACACGAGACTGGTGTGAGATACAGCAGTACTATGGCGAGCTAAGAGAGGGAACACAGAATTTATGTTTAAGCAATAATTACTCATCATATGTAGATTCGAATCTGACGTGTTGATATGGAACAAGTAGCTTTCCTATTGGAGGTTTAATGTCACTGAACTCTATGTTGGACATGTGCATTTAGCCACTGTGACCTCGAAGGCGATTTCAGTGTTCCCTTTCATGTTGCTCAAAAGGGGCACACATAATATAAACACCCGTGTATATTACAACATTTTCTTTTCCAGATTCTAGCATATCCAATGTATGCGTTGTATTACACGCAGAACCAAACAAGCTTCAGCCCAGCTTTGCAGTTATTGTTTCTTTACAGCCACTGTCATAAGGAGGTTTCCTTTATTATTGCTCATAATTGGTGTTTTCAGTGTTGATTGATGTCACCTAGCTCTCTTGTATTACATCTTTTATTCCCATTGTAAGTTTTCCTTGCTAGTGCTTTATGCCAATCAAAACTCCTTTTTCCTATTTTTATTGTCCCCAAATATCGGCAAATTACATTTGGGTCTGTATTATGTAAGTGTTTTTACAGTTTATAGTAGTAGTAGATGTATATAAATTGAGAAATCTGCGCAGGTATGCAGGCTTTTACTGCTGCTTTGCGAAAGAAAAAGGCCACAAGGCCCTCACCAATCTGGAGCACTTGCATGCAGTTTCTCTTGAAAGCCTATGAGCGCTGGATAACTTGCCCACGCCAAGAAAAATTGCAGTTCTTGCACGGATTTCATGCAATGTGTGAGTGAGGGCACCAGATGTGGTCACTCAGCAAGGGCATGCTGGTGCAATAAACATTGGCTCTGTTCCCTCAATAAGTCAAGATTTGGCTAATTCCGACATTTTATTTCCTATTCTGTGAAACACGAATTAAAATGCTCCTGATTGAAAGATAGAAATTTTTTTGTGCCATTACTCAGGAGGTTACGGAGCGTGGTGGTAATGGCAATTGCTGACCTCTGCTCCTGTGTGACGCCCAAGGTTGCGCAGGCCTCCTCCATGGAAAGCGCCGGCGGTTTGCGATCCAGCTCCTGTCGCCATCGCTCGAGCACATCTCGCAGTAGCGCTACCTGCATTATACAAGCCATGCCATAGACCTTCATAAGCATAGCCACATAAGTCAAACCCCTGGACAACCAAAAATAATTTAGGACTTGAAGATTTCAAAATTAACGTACCAGATCAACACAGAAGCTAAGCACGTGACAATGTGAATGTACTTGAAGCTTTGAGAGCTTCCCCCAGCACTTCAAACATCGGCCCACTGTGTTATAAGTTCAGTTGGCCGCAGTAGCTTAGTGGCTATGGCGTTGTGCTGCAAAGCTTAAGGTACCGGGTGCAGTCATTTCGATGGGTGTGAAATGCAAAAACACCTGTGTATTTAAATTTAGGTGCATGTAAAGGAACCCCGGACGACCAAAATTCATCAGGATTTGCCCACGACGATGTGCCACATACAGTTAAACCTCAATATAACGAACTATGCAAAATCTGCAATTTGCTTCGCTATATCAAAATTTCATTGTACTGAAATTCGACCTTTGATGCAAGTAACTGCAGCTGTCAATTGATTTTTTTCTGACAAGCAAAGGGGCCGCAGAATTTTCCGAACTATCGGGAAATTAAAAAAAAGCAAATTTGAGAAAACAATTCATTTTGATGAATTTGGGAGTCGGCAACGAATGATACGGTTTCATGCCACGTCGACGATATCTTTACATAGGCGGTACGAATTAAGCGAAGCCAGCGACGCTTTTGTGTGCACTCTGCCCCCGCGGCTGATAGCATGACCCGCACTGGAACGATGCTATCATGAAAAGTGCCGGCAGCGGGGAGCGAATGATTCGTCTGCCTCTCGCTCCAACAAGCCACCGAAACTTGAGATTACACAACCTCCAATATTAAATGCACAGGAGACAGCTAACATGATGCCACGCCCTCTCGGCACGCCCACTCTTTGCCCAAAGCGGCGGCTTACCTCTAAAGCAGAGTGCGCGGCTGCATATGCACTCAGCAGCGCTTACAGCCATGCACAGCCACAGCCGATATGCGCACCAGCAATCGCAAAGCGCCAACTTACCCTCCCTCCCCTCCCCCTGCCGGCCTACGCGTGCGTTTGATCGTATTACCGCACAGAAAGCTCAATTTCTCCTCTTTTCCTTTGCTCACGCGAAAGGCGGCACCGCCTTTCTTGTCTAACCCTTGCACACTTTCATTCGCACCTAAAGCACAAAGTGTGCGAGCTGCGATAGTACTTTATTGCACTTGGACTCTACACAGAATATATGATGCGGCTTCACTTCGGCAGGTCGCTCTTGTCGCACCGCACACAATTAGAGAAGTGCGTTTGCAAGCAGTTGCTTGTAATTCGATTATTTGACCATCTGCACCCACGCGGAAGTTTGCATTTATTGTCTCAGCATTTCTTTGCGGCGTAAGCGAAATTTTGTTCCATTGATATTGCATACAAATATAGTTTGTTACATTGAGGCTCTAAATGAATGGTGTTGTATGGACGAGAGGTTACGAAAAGTTAACTACTTCGTTATATCGAGGTTTAGCTGTATTCGGATTGTGGTTTTGGCACGTGATACTCCAGAATTTAATAAAATAATAAATCTTATGTTACTCATTTTGACAGGAAATCAGTGGGCAACGAGATTAAAACTACCTAGGTGTATTCGGTCATGCGGGGCGTGAAGGACATGTTGAGTTTTAGGGAGAGTTCTATAGCAAGGGCAGGTGCCATGAAAGCTGGATATAGTAAATGGGCCAAATGTTAAAGGGACAATAAATAGCAATGTTAGGTTGGGCAGGTTGGGCACTTCCAGAACGCCAGGTATGTCAGTCTTATCCTGAGCAACGTCTTTGTAAGTGATGAGACAGAAAAGATGCAAAGACAAAAGACGGGCTCGATATTCCTGCACGAACTTCTTACGATGTCACAAAATTTGGAAAGCATCTGAACACATCGAAATGTGATGGTGCTTTTCTTTGGGCATAAACTTCAAGGAAGGAAACCTTGTTACTTTGCTTTCTCCGCTAGTAGCTAACATTTTTCCACCAAACTAAATGCAAATTAAGTGTTTAAAAAATAATTCACCAGACTAAACAAAGGCAAGTGCTGCTCTTTAACATCCATGAAACAGCTACTAATGGAAAATTGCGATCTCATATCATGCCACCTGCGCTCCTTTAAAACTGCTATGCTGAAATATACCACGAATAGCTTAAAGTGCAAAGACAGGAAAAAGACAGGTGCCTAATTTCCAAAACTGTGGCTGTTTTTGAGTTCTTGCCTACTGCTGCACTTTGTAGTATTGATGATGAATTTCAACCAACTAGACAGCCTTACCATCCTAATGAAATTCAACAGTGCATGCTCAGAACCCAACCTCCAAGTGATATCCCCAGGCATGCTACATATGGCACTTTCTTCTTCAAAGCAGTATTACAGGCAGTACTATTGACTTCAACTCACGGGGTCCTTGATGGGCCAGTCTGGGAAGCGCTGGGTGTCGCACAGGTGCCGCAGGTAGAAGATGTTGCAGAAGAGCTCATTCTGCAGCTGCGGATAGCGCACTGGTGGGATCGGGCAGTAGTCGTATTGGGCGCGTGTGTTGGACTTGAGTCGCGGTGTGAAGTCCCCAATGTGGCTCGCAATCTTGCCCATCATGAAGCGCCTGCAGTGAGCACCATATATTCCTTCAGATAATGTGGGCCAGTTGCAAAAGGACACCAAAAGCGAATTCTAATGGAACACTCTGTTGGATCCTGTTTAACCAAAGGCAAATAGAGTTAAACCTCGATATAACGAAACAGCTAAAATCAGCAATTTCCTTTATTATGTTGAAATTCGACTTTTTATGCAAATAAGTACAGTCGCCAATGGATTTTTCTTACACGGAAAGGTGCCGCAGAATTTTTCGAATTATCAGCAATCGAAAAAAGCAAATTTGAATAAGAAAACAATTCACTTTGATACATTTGGGAGTCCGCGACGAGTGACATGGTTTCATGCCACGTCGACGATATCTTCACATAGGCGGTACGAATTAAACGAAGCCAGCCACGCTTTCCCGTGCACTCTGCACCCGCAGCTGATAGCATCGTCCGCACTGGGACGATGCTATCATGAAAAGCGAATACTTCGTCTGCCTGTCATTTCAACGGGTCACAGAAATTCGAGATTACGCAATGTTCAATACTAAATGCATGAGAAGACAGCTTACACGATGGCACACCATTTCGGCACACCCACTCTTTGCATACGTGGTAGATTACCTCTAAAGTAGGGTATGCAGCTGTGTTTACGCTCAGCCCCACTTACAGCCATGTGCATCTACGGTCGAGACGCGCACCAAAAATCGCGATGCGAGGGATCCCCCTCCCCGGCCCGGCCCTCACGCGCGCTTGATCACGTTACTGCGAGCTCCCTCCCCTCCCCCACTTTCCCTTTGCTCACGCAGAGAGGCGGCACTCGCGCATGAAGCCACCATCTTTCTTTCTCACCCTCGCAGACTTTCACTCGTACCTAAAGCCCAAAGTGCGCGGGGTGCGATAGAATCTTATTGCACTTAGACTTTACATAGAACATGATGCGGCTTCACTTTGGCGGTCGCTCTTGTCACACCGCACGCGATTTGAGAAGTGCGTTTGCAAGCAGCCGCTTGTAATTCAATCATTTGACCATCTGCCTCTGCAGAAATTTCTATTTATTGTCTCGGCATTCCTTTGCGGCAGAAGCGAAATTTCATTATATTGAAATCGCATACAAACACTTCGTTATATTGAGGTTCTAATTACATCGTGTTTTATGGAAAAGAGGTTATGAAAAGTTAAATATTTCGTTATATCAAGAATTTCGTTACATTGAAATTTGTTGTATCGAGCTTTAACTGTACCAATATTACATTCAACTGGTTCCTGCTATGTATAGACTCGGTTTATCAAGGCCTCACGAGGCTGGAGCAGTCTCTGCTGCTGTGCCTTTGCATTGGCTGCTCCAGGACGGTATCCGAGAGGTACAGCAAGTGCCTGGCTCCATCCCCAGCCCACTCAGCATGCAGTGAGGCTGATAAAATCGAACATCTCTTCTGCCCCACCAATTCCAAGGGCAGGTTAGTGACATCTCTCTCCACATTGTTTCGATGCCTAGGCCTGCCCTCACAACTTCTATTTCCTGGCAAGCACCATAGCTCCGCCTTCAAGCATCTCCTTAGGTTCCTGAAGGACGCAGGGCTGATATCTAACCTGTAGATGTGCTGTCTGAATGCCTGCTGCTGTCAACTATGGGACCTGTGACCGTGATAGCCTTCTGCCTCTACTTTCGTCTTTATGTCCCCTTCCCTTCCCCAACGCACTGAACCGTGCTCCTTAAGAGGTCGCAGAAAATAGTACCTCTTTTTTCCACAATCACATTCTCTCTCTCAGTCTAGGATTGCAACAATGAGCCTGCTCGAGATCGGAGCCAAAGACAGTGAGTTCAATATTAATGAAAAGCAACCCAGTAGAGCTGTAGTAGGCGGCAAACAAACACATCAGCACTGCTTTTGTTTTAAACAAGCATGGTGGACATGGCCTTCGTAACGGCATTACTCCCGCTACTGCCCATTACCGAGCTCCTGCCACAGGAGACGATGCGCCAGCAACGAAGATGCAACAGCCACTCAACTGGAACTCGGGTGCATTTTGTTCACGATCCTAGAATAAGGGTGGGAGCACTTCTGAGCACTCTGAGCTAGAGCACTTGGCTATGGATAAGTGAGTTTGCCAGCCAAATGTAAAGCCCTCCAGAGCACTCTAAAGCGGCCAGCCAAATGTACCACAAGTGATGATAAAACAATTGATTAGTGCTCCAACGTGTTGCTCTTTCTAACAACAAGGCTTTCATAAGCAAGAAAATGATGTAAACAAACAATGAAATCGGTGCTTTCACTGAATGTATGGTATCAACTCCAACGACATAACATGTTCCATTTATAATTTGTAAATTAATGTCAAGCAATGATTAAGAAAGCTGAGCTGCATTTCAACATCAAAAAGATGAAAAAATAATGAGTTCATCCAATTTTAATGGATTTTGCACTATAGTATCTGACACGTGGGAGGCAGTAATGCCTAGCAGAGCCTGACCCCTGAAATTGCCAGCTCAGCTTCTTGCAAAAATATTTCGATAACAGGCTGTTTGTACCAGGTGAGAAATCACTCTAGGTGGAGACATTATAAGCGGGTTAAACTGTAGGCCAATTTGGTCCTAACCAGCATTTGCATGTGGTTACCGCCCTAGCTGCAACAAAAGACAAAAAAAAAACTCATCACCCGGTGTGTAGACACGTCCAGATATAATTTGCATAAAGGTTGACATTGTGGGTGGCCTTTGTTACCCATATTAAAGAGGGTGTGTAACTTTGGACTGCCACAAAGCACCGGATCCAGCATGTTTTATTATTTTATAATTAATGATCGAAGAAAAAGAAATGCATGAAAATCGCCAGAAGACTCTCCACAACAATGCGTGTTAGAACAAATGAAGTGAAGTTAGTCAGCACTTGCATGTACGATAAATAGGAAGTACGTGCAAAGGCACCGCTCTTACAGTGGGCTGCCATTTCAGTGGCCGTACCTCATCTCCGCGTTCCAGATGGCCTCGGGCGTGTCAAACTCGCCCAGGAAGATCTCGGCAAACTTGGCCGCTCCGTGGTTCTCGAGGTAGCACACCATGGCTTCTGGTAGCAGAGGGCCCAGAATACTGCGCTGTGTCAGTGAGCTACCCTGCAAGAAGGCAGCACGTGGCAATACTCCAGCTAGTCAATCTACCAGGAGAACACATCACTCGTAATGTCAAACAAAAGCTGCATCAAACCATGTGCATTCTGGTATTTATCTACATGCTATTTAAGACAAAGACAAAACGGAGCCCCCAAGACAGGAGAAGCCGTTACTAAAGCTTGCTTACTTAAAGCATGAAATGCTTACACATCTCATAAGCGAAACATGCAGAAAGAAGGCAATACTAAAAGAAACAAGACAAAAGAAAAATAGGGTGTGAACCAACTGCAATCAAGGTATACAAATTCAGCGACTAATAACGATACTGATAGTCACCTTACACACATGTTCCGTGATTTCCCTAGTTCTCTTGCATCTTTAGAAATGTAGGGAGCTGTGCCTTCTATTTTTCTGCTTCACCTATCACTCTATCACCAGTATATTGTGAGGATCGAGGTGCCTACCTGTGCTTCGTCCCCCAGCTCATGCGTAGCGACGGCCATTTGCCAAGATTGTTCTCCGGGAACCAACACCCCAGTGGCATCATGGCGGACATGGCTAGTACGCCAGAGCTACTTTCCCGTGCAAACTGTGCTACTCCCTCATGGCAATCTTGCAATTCATCACTGGATTTAGCTACTTTTATGACCGCTTACCACAAATTATTCTATTTTAGTGACCGACTACTTTTTCTTGGCAACATGACTGAAAATTGGCAACACTTAACAACTTTGAAGTTAGGAAACTTACTTCAAAAATGTCAATCTCTGGAACACACTTTATTGTATTAAAGCCACATTTACGCAGTCAAAAATGACTATGATTAAGCAACTATTGCATTCACATTGGAAGTCTTCAAATTGAGCTCATTCTTCACAGCACTATAGTCATCACAGACTTCAAATTCAGCTCACAAAATTCAGCCCACAAGCGCTATGCTTGGACTTCGCAGCAGCGCCGATGAACGATTCAGAATGTCCAGAGGGAAGCACAAGAGAATAGCCCGGCTGGCATATACGCCGCATGTGACGCAACTCTGTGGTGGCAATATGTTGTGTCGACACTTTGCTAATCGCACCAACGTCAACATTCATAGCGAAAAGAGTTCCCTTGCTTACTTCAGCCATTCTAAGTCAGTCAGTCACAGTCAGTCAGTCTGTCTATGTCTGTCTACTTACACCGACCCAGTGACCTAAGTTGTCTACAAGCCTGGGCCATTAGTATGTGCTCGTGGTCGTGATGCCGGCGGGGTTATTCTGTTATCATTCCAGCTTCATGATCAGACTCTTGTCATGCCGTTGTGATGCCTTCTTCAGACAATCGAATGTAGAGCTGGCGGCTGTCAGAAATATTGGCCATGTTTAGGAGTTAAATCTATGGGACCATTGTTGGTGATTACCGAGCATATCCGGATTATCGATCTCCGATTGATCGGTCGACAACTGTATACTTTGTGATACAGTCGTCGTTACATCATTGTCGTCATACACCAGTCGTCATCGCATTGTCCTTACATTGTCATTCCATCATCGTGCTGTCGTCTTACAGTCATCATATTCATTCCTTCGTAGTCATTCTAACTTCATCATCCGACTCTTGTCATGCATTCATTGTCACATTACTATTGTGATGCTGTCGTCATTCCAGTGTCGTCACTCCAGCTTCATCATCCGACTCTCATCATGAGGTCGTCGTCATGCCATCGCTGTCATACAGGCTTTACGACAGTCATAACACAATTCTCGCCGTGCACTTGTTGCCATCCCATTGTCTTCATACCATTGTCATGCATTTATCATCATTGGGTCACCATCACACAGCTGATGTCATGCAATCATTGTTGAACCACCATCATGATATCATTGCAGCTATTCCAGCATAGTCATTTTAACTTCATCCGACTCTCGGCATATGTAGTCGTCATAGTCATAACCACACTACTGTCGTCATACAGTTGTTGTCACACTGTCCTTTTACAATCATCATCACTTCAGTAACGTCATCCCACTGTTATCATCATGCCGTTGTCATCATAATGCCTTTGTCGTTCCATTGACATCATTCCTTCTTCGTCATTCTGCCGTAATAATCATGCTATCGTCATCCAACTGTGATTATGCCACTGACATCACTGCGTCATCGTCAGACAGTTGCTATCATGCATCCATTGTCATACCATCGTTGCCATGCCACCATGGTCGTGTTATCATCACCATGCCAGCTTTGTTTAGTTGTCGTCATGCCGTCATCACCACATTATCTTCTTCATACCCTCATTGTCACTCCAGTGCCCTCATATCGTCATCATCATGCTGTCATTTTACCATCATCACCATTTAAGGATCATTATCTGATTGTTGTAATGCCATAATCATCACAGTCTTTTTCGTTCGATTGACGTCATTGCTTCATCATTCCGTTGTCATCACTGCATCGGCGTCAAACAGTCGTCATGCCTCCAAGCTCATGGGTGACCTTTGCAAGTGAGTGCCAGGGCAATGTGGGATGATACTCAAATAGTTTCTGTAATCGAAGCAAATAAACTTTCACCTTCCCCTTCATATGTAGCATATAGCTGAAGCAGCGGAGGTCTCTGCATGACCACTACAGTCGTTAAATAAATGTGACTTCAGAAATATGGTGTCGCTACATTGTTAGAATTCTAACCGCATTACCATTGACAGTCATCATGAGATGAGTTTTGCTGTGGTGTTCCTCCTTTTCCAGGATATTGCGTTCAGTGCAGGCACCCAGTAGCCACATTTAATTGTCATAGCCAATATTGCAGCTAAGGAACACTGTAGTAAGCAGGTCATTTTACCATAGAACACACACAAAGGTTCCCGGTGCCACAGCTACTCATTGTTCCATACGAGTATTGTTAAAACCGGTAATGCTTTCCACTTTACTTTTCTAAATTAAAATCTGTCTATGTTTCTCTCATCATTTTTTTGTGTAACCCAGTTACAACAATAAATTTTCTTCACATTTGAATATTGTTATAAGTTCGTTCGACTGTATCTACATTTTTTCGTCATCTAATGTTTAGGTAGGTCTTTGTGTTTTGGACAGATCAGGCAAGCAGTGTCCAAAGCACAGCATCACATTGTAAAATGCTATCTGTGCAAGAGTCCCAAGTGCAAGCAAGTCAGCGGTTTAGTCGCAAGGGCCAATTAAACCAGGCTCCTTCTTCGGCACAACATTCAAAATTGTATCGTAGACCTTCAAAGAGCCTCGTGCTACACAAGTACACAAGTAACACTTCATTTCATTATGGCTTACACAAATTTTGGTGAAGGACATGTCCATGTTAACAGGGGGAAGTGTAATAGACTGCTACGTACCTCGTCGAAGCGGTGTGCTTGGCATGTGTGGGCCCGGTGTAGCAGTTCACCGATTGTCAGCAGGTTAGACCCAGTGTAGAGGAGCACAAAGTAGAAGAAGCCTGTGGCATAAAGCTGCTGCACGGCTGGGTTCTCTTCCATGACCTGCAGCAGTAGCTGAGCAACCTTCTCCACCAGAATGGGGTCGAATGTCAACAGGACCTGCAATGCACATTCAGAAGTGGCAATTGGTTAATTAAATTCATTACATTCTGGGGTCTTGCATGCCAAAACCACAATCTGATTAGGAGGCACTAAACGATGCACAAATATATTGTGCACCCAATTATTTAGGAATAAAAATGAGCAAGGACCTCATATTCGTTGCACAATGGCGTCCAGTACCCTTAAGTCAGCTTCACCAGGACCTCTCCTTTTTAAAAAAAAAATTTGTAAGTCAACTTTGTAAGTCAACTTATATATCAATTGTAAGTCAATTAATATTGTATTCCCAGCCTTTAATTTCTAAGGAGTGAGGAGGATACATTTACTTGCCATCCGCAGCCTTGAAGTGCAAAAAGTATTTCAGGAGCTGCTTCAAAAAAATGTAAAAGCAATGTGTTTGTGCAAGTTATGGCCCAACAACTTTTGACAAAGGCTGCACAATCAACCAAAGAAGATTACAGAAGGGGGTTCTGTCAAGGAACTGAGTTTTTATGCAGTTTGGGTCTGTGGCTTGTAAACACATATGCCATTGTTTATACAGTGGAATCTCGATGATACGATCACGGCTAATACAAATTTCTGGATGATACGAATTTTTCTGTGGTCCTGGCCGAGCCCCATTACTTTGCAACATGCTAGAGAACGGTTGTAACAAATCAATTTTCGACCCGCGTCGGTTGATACGAAAATGACCGAAGACACTGGAAATTTGAAAGTGTGCTTGGCGAAAGCCAGACGCTGCTGCCGTCTGCACTCCGCTTCCCTGGCCTTGCTGTTCGGTGAAATGGCCGGTTGCTTTCGTTCTGCTTCCCTGCCTTTGGTACCCGGCGATCTAATCAGTCGCTCTTGGCCTAATCAGTCATTCTGCCTCCCTTGCTTTTGCATCTGGTGACATGTTCATTCGTCGCATGCGCATTCGCTCGTTGTTCTTCTGGTGTTTGATGTTGGGGGAATCCGGCGTCTGCTGCCGTTTCCCCGAACCGCTTGGCGCGCAATCACTGGGCCACTTCGGAGCTATGGGTCTCACTCACTCGACTGCAACGAGATGTCTGACGAAGGAGCGGCGGAGCGGCGATGCAGCTGACACCGCTGACGCCCGCGCGCTCGTTCGCTACTGTGTGACGTCACGGTTGCTATGCGCAACTACGTCCCCGACTGGCACGCCGGTGGCTAAGGAGGGGAGGAGGTTGCGCCGCTGCGCGGAGGAGAGGCCACAGTTGGCACGATTCCAGCGCACAGACGGACGCGACCGCAAGCATGAGCCCCACCGACGGCAGTGAAAGAGAACAGCGTGCCAGTTACGCGATTTCTCCCTCTCTTTTTTGGTGCGGAGGTGCGGACAGCGCGGAGGCCACGACTGGGCGCGAACAGTTTGAAGAAGTGGCGCTTTTGTTGCTTTTGTTGCTTTTCCTCCTTTTCCACATGCCATCGGACGGAGTGGCTGCTGTGCTTTGGGCTGCGTTCTTTGTGTTAGACGTGGGCGACGGCGAAGGACCACCACCGGCGCCTGAAACGCTGCATGCGCTCGAAGTTCTGAGGCGTGCTATGGCCACGGATGAAATCAGCGACGACACGTGCACGCATTTTTATAGATTTGAACAAAGTCTGCTAATTGACCTGACAAAGAAAAAGAAGCAGAAGGACATTAGAGACTTTTTTTTCAAGAAATAAATGCTTTTTACGTACGCGTGCCTGAGTGAGTTCACCTCTCACTCTTTAATTTAGCTAGATTTAATTGTTTGGATGATACGAATATTTTGCGCAACCCCGTGAGATTCGTATCATCGAGATTCCACTGTACTACTATACATACAGTGCAAACTACAAATATGAACTGCAGAAGTTCATATTTGTAGGTCAGTTTCCCATTAGGGCTGGTTGGTTCATGGCTTGAACAGAAAAAACAGCACAGTAAACCGGACATAATGGACACAAGGTGCAATGGACAAGGCGTTGTTTATCCCTTCCTTCTGTTTTATTCACTACATTGTATTTTTTTTCACATGAATGTAAATATGACTTCTTGGCAGTATGCACAAGTTTCCCAAAAATTAAGTTTTTTGTAGAGCTCTCACCCCATATGCATTTGTAGTAGTAAGTACTTGTAGTCATGCATTCATGCATACACACAACCACACGCTCCACATGCTTGCTTCCACCTCACCTGCACAATGTGGACCAGGCTGGAGCGCTCAGAAAGGAGCCGCTTGGCACGGGGGATGGGACGCACCACGGCACCGTCCGAGTCACGTGACGGGTAAAAGGAGCAGATGGCCGAGAGGACCGAGAGCACGGTTGCCGCAAGCTCGCCGTCGTTGAGCAGGGCCTGCCCTGTGGCAAGCAGGCCCCACCGGAGCTGTGCTACCCGCACCAGGGGCTGCCAGCCAGCCATGCCCTGTGCCCAGCACATTGTCCGCGCAGACAGCTTGCCCTCCGCCCACATCTCCTGCAACTGCACACCCAAAGGGGAGAACAGGGACAGCAACACATCCCAGATCAACATCTGGCGCACACAAGCACAAAGGATAAAATAGATGTCTACAATTTCAAGCTTTAAGGGAAGAGCTGGTCCTTAAACCAAACACTAAACAAATTTTTTTACTCAAGTTATAGGTTATAGTACTGAAAACTTGTAGATACTGTGAAACCTTGTTATACCATATTTACTCGCATAATGATCGCACACATGTAATGATCGCACCCCTGAATTTTGTCGTCAAAATTCGATTTTTTTTTCTTTCCCGTGTAATGATCGCACCATGAACTTGTCGCAGCAATACGTCGTGTGCCAAGTCTAGCTAATGATGATCGCGCTTACCATCTGTCGAATGCTATGCGAAGAACTCTTGAAAACATACCAAGCGGTCTGCACGCACCCAACATTTTTAAGCAGATGCCCCATTTCATTACTTTCATCACTTACCGCACTTCCATGAAAAAAAAAAAAAAAGCTACAACCAAATTTGCCTCAGCTTTATTATTTGAAGGCTTCATAATGGTTTTGGTCAACAATAACATAAAGGGTGCCTTTCGATTCTTCTCATCTGCACTCGTCGGCACGCAACAAATCGCAAGCCGCAACGATAGTGGCCATGTTTGCACTGATATGTTAGAAGTGTACCCTATTCATACGCCGCCGCTTGTAATGCAGCTAAGATATTCGCCCACCCTCAGCAGAAATGTGCCGTATTAGGATAGCAGTGAAGACAAATGCCGCAGTTTCCGCAGCATGCCCGCCCATCTCTGTTCCTGTCCCCTCAAAGTGGACATGGCTAAGTTATTGTAGCAAACTTGCCAATATTAACCATATTATTCATTACTAATATAGAAGAGACTGTTTCAATGCGCGTAATGTACTCCCGAGAAGAAAAATTGCGTTTGGCGCGTTCAGCTTGCTCCGCCGGTCGCCATTTTTGTTTTGGCGTCCCGCACTGACAGCGGCAGTCGCCTGCTTGTCATCCCGCAGCAAATGCGTGATGAAAAAAGAAAGCGTTTCTTTTTGCAGGAAATTTAACCCACATAATGATCGCACCCCAGAATTTGCGTCAATATTTTTTTTAGATAAAAGTGCGATCATCATGCAAGTAAATACGGTAACTAAGTTGAACGGGGAGCCAAGATTAGTTTGTTATAAGTCGAACCCGACTATATCGAACCCGTTTACACCGAATTATTCTATATATCGAACAATTTCTGGTCACGGTATAGTTACAATGAGTATATATAGCAAAAATTACGCTTACATCGAACAAATATTGCAGTGACTCCCGATATATCGAACGTCAAGCGGCGGAAAAGTGCCCCCAGAGGTTGGCTTTCCCTCGCGGTAGCGGGGAAACCCGGCGGCGCGGCTCCATCCAACCGCTCTCCCTACCGTGACCGCGCTATCTCGGGCTGTTCGGGCCAGCCGTCGACACTCCCCGTGTCGCGCATAGTGGAGTCTATTAGGCCACCATCCTCCCTCTTTTTCTATCATCTTTCACTTACCACCCCTCTCCCCTGACGACGCTTCGCCGTGCTCCCACACGGGTTGCAGAATCAAGCGTCCTTCCTTTCTTTAGATCACTATTTAGCGACACTCCCCAGCAAAAGATGACCCTGGCCCGCCTACAGCGCTTGCTCAGACAGCCAATCAGAAGCTTTTGTGCTCTCTTCGTGCAAGATGCCGAAAGTGCGAGTTGTCTGGCTGCTTATCTGGTTTATCGTGTTTGCGCCTTGTGGGCCTTCTCCCGCAGTGTTCCCGTGATGAAGCGGCAGAATTCGGCTTTCGTCGTGAAGCTCGAAATCATAAATCGCGTCGAACGCGATGAGAAGTTGGATGTCCCCGCAGCGTGCAAGATTCCGAGGAGCACTCTCGGCATGATTAGGGCTAAAGTGGCCAGACTCGCAACCCGGTGCCCATGGCGCCCAACGCATACGCACGGCCGGGTACGAGGGGTTCTTCATACGTGCCGGTTTCCGCGTGCTCGGTGAGGACTGTAAATTCTGATGAATGCGACGAAGCCGTTGCCGGTGTTGCCGAAGTTTGGAGCTAGCTGACAAAATTTCCGGGACATTCGAATCAACGGTGGACGAGTTTGTGAGTGCAGATGATGGTGTCGCGACCACGGTAGAGCCCGGAAACGAAGACTACATCGCTGACATCGTACCGAGCACAAATGACAGTAGGCACATTAAGGAAAGCAACTACAGTCCTTTGCCCACATCCTCCGAAGTGATTGGTGCACTCGCATTAGTCCGGCGCTTCTGCGCGAATGCGGAAGGTTGCGGCCTCAGCTGCTCCGACTCAGACAACATGGGGAAGTGCATGCGTCGCAGGCAGCGAAATTGCCCAAGCAGAAGAAAATGCAGGACTAATTTATGCCAAACTAAGCTAGTTTCGTTAATAAAGTGATTTTATAAATGGTATGTGCTTTTATGACATCCAATTATTTAGCAGGCTTATATCGAATTATGCTCTATATCGAACTGATAGGCGTTTTTTTGCGAGTTCGATATAGCCGGGTTTGACTGTATACATTACTTCATTGACAATATCGATTGTTAAATGGGAGCACGACACCACTTCCAGAATGGCAGGCTTAAGTCCGTTGCCTTTTCAGGTCACGTTCACCTGGGTCGCGTGTTCCGGACTGTTCAGTTTGTGCCATGTTCCTGCAGAGGATTCGCTTCCAGCACGGCTGCCATGGTTGCGCCGGGCGCTAAGCTTGGATACAGCCAGCCAGCTCATCTGGCAACATGGATCCAGCACGACTACGGTGGACGCAACCGGCTTGCATTCATAATCGTCAGCTAGCAGCCCCTCCACTTGGGCACGATACCACTTCCAGAATGGCAGGCTTACGTCCGTTGCCTTTTCGGGTTAGTTACCTGAAAGGTGCTGCTTGCGTTAAATCCAGTAATTATTGCTTGTTGGTGGTGTCGTGCCCACGAGACCTGAATGATGCGTTGAAACAGTTTTCGGCTCTTGCGTGTGAAATGTGCTATGCCTTGTCTGCAATAACACTGATGCTGTCAGGAGACGTTGAAACAAATCCTGGACCAATGACTAAGGTTCAAGAAGAAGCTTTTGCTGCTGCACTAGAGGCTATTAAGAAATTAGAAGAAGCGCACTCACACTTGCTTTCTCAACTAACTAGTGTCAAACCAGTAATACGGCAGTTATAAACAAGTTTCAAAAGCTAGAAAACGAGCACCATAACACTACTCGCCGAACTAAAAAAATTTCAGAACAGAGACATGAGGCCGCTGAAGGTGAAATCAAGCTGCTGAACGCCAAGATCGCCACGCTGGTTGATACTCCCACATCCGGAAGCTCGGCTGTTACAACAGCAGGTGTTGATATCCTTCGCAGTGTATCTGATCGATTGGCCACAATTTCTTCACGGTGCGATGACACTGAGAATAGAATGCAACATTCAAACCTGCTCTTCTTTAGCATAGCGGACGACGAAAAAGAGGACTGGGCTGCGTCTGAGCAGAAAATTGTTGCTTTCTGTGCTGCAAAACTTTACTTAAGCCTATCAGGCACGCACTTCAAAAGGGTGCATAGATTAGGCAAGCACGCCGATAACAAAAAGAGACCCATCATAGCGAAGTTGACCTTTTATAAGGATAAAGAATGCATCTTGTCAGCTGCGCGACAGCTTAAGGGCTCTGGGTTTTTGATACGAGAAGACTTCTCTCCGGCTACACAAGAAGCAAGAAGAAAACTGATCGAATTTGCGAAGGCAAAAAAAAAGAATTTCAAGCTCAACGTTGACAGAATGCGCATAGATGACACAACCTACGTGTACGACGGCGTCACTAGCATAGTAGTGCAGCTGAGCAGATAGCTGAAGCATAGCACTCGAATTCATGACTGCCAGCAGGCACCAGAACCTCAGATTATACCATCACTATCAATATCATTTACTAATATTCGCCTTTGATCGCATAGCTCACTGCCGACTAATTTCTAAACTGTCTTCTTTGTCCTTAGTTTCACTAACGCTATCTTGAATTCCAAACTTTTTTTACCAATCGGGAGCAGTTCAGCGTGGTGAACAACTTTTCCTCCCCGCTCTTTTCAGTTTCCTCTGGTATGCTACAGGGCAGTGTCCTCGGTCCACTACTTTTCCTGATAAATATTAACAGCTTACCGAATAACATATCTTCTCATGTGCGGATTTTTGATGATGATTGTATAATTTACCGAGAAATCGCTAGTACTGATGACCATGTAAAAATTCAAAATGATCTTGACCTTATAGCAGTTGGTGTAGCACCAGGCTAATGTCGCTTAATCCAGATAAATGTAATGTCTTTCACTCGCAAACATTTCCTTTCCAACTTTTCATACTAAATTAATAACAATCCTGTGTCTGTAGTTACTTTTTCAAATACCAACATGTAACCATGACATCAAACCTTTCCTGGACTACACATATCAACAACATCTGCAGAAATGCCCCTCCCGATCCTTGGGATATTTACGCCGGAACCTCCGTAAGACACTGACAAATGTGCGCAAATTAGCCTATCTTACATTTCTTCGCCCTAAACTTGAATTCACTTCTTCAATATGGTCTCCTCATTACATTTATTTAACCACTATGCTAGAATCAGCTCAGAATAGAGCCGCTCGATTCATCTCACAAAATTACAACTGCAACGAAAGTATAACGCAACTTAAAAACAATTTATCAATTCCTTCTTTGAACACTTGTTGTGATGTAGCACTTTTAGTGCTGTTTCACAAGTACGTTCACGGACCAAGGCCATCACCAATAGCTCTGCAAGTTTCTCCATTCACCTCACGAAGATTGCATAATCCTCTTTCTTTCACGCGAATCTATGGTAAAACAGACGCTTTTAACTCATCTGCACTTCCAAATGTCATCCGCTTGTGGAACGACCTTCCCGATATTCTGGTAGCTGAAGCTACCAGGATACCGTCCCGACATAAACATTCATTTCTTACTTTAAAAAAAAGCTTCTTGTCTGCGTTGCTTCTTGTATGCCTTTTTTTTTTTTTTGATCTGATAATTTTAGAGTTTGTGTAAGCTTGACTTGTCATTGTATTATTAACGGAGCACTTTATGTTCTGTATAGTTGTATGCTCTTTATACTATGTAAAATTTTTGAAGCTTCCCTTACCCAATGCCTATTCTTTGGGCCTGTAAGGTATGTTGAATAAACAAATAAATATGAATCTATATGGGGGTTTCAAGTAGAAATTCACATAATCCATTATATGCTTTATTTCATTATATCTGGTTTGGTTATAGCGAGGTTTCATTGTATATATCATTTTATGTGCTTAATTATTTGGAATACGAGATCCATTTCTGGAGTAAGTGAAACTTGCATAAAATTACAACTAAATTACTAAATTACTTCATATTTGAATTAACCATATAAAGGTACATATATCTACAAGTTTTCAGCCCCATAACTTGAAGAATAAAGGTTAAGAAAAAAATGCCCAAGATTCAACTCTCCTTTTAAAGAGATGCTAAAAAGAAAAATAAGTTGAGCTGTATTAGAAAATTACACTTTTACAACAGCAAAAAAAGGTACTCTTATTAGTAGAGGAGCCTTGGTAACCGGCCGAAAAACATATATCGTTGCAATTTGACGATGTACTGAACATTGGTGCCAAAACATTTGCTTCCGGGAACATATCAACCAGTGAAAAAGAAGTAATTGTATAGGGTCATTTTTCTTGTGTTCTAGATCGCAAACGCTGGTGCTAGGAAATCATACGCAATGGGATCGTATTAGTGAGGTTCTTTTGCATTTGGACACAGGCTAGGGAAATCTGCTCTAGAGTATGCCTTCTCTGTATAAATTATAATGACAGATAATATTACTGCAATGACTGCATCACAAGCAACACTACCTCTGCACTGCACAAACTGTTATACCTTAAACGATATTTAGGACCTCTGTCCACCAAACTCCTAGCCTACACAACCTTTGTGAGCCCTGTTTTAGACTACTGCTAATACAGTACAGTTTCCACATTCTAAGACTAACATTAAAAAACTAGAGACTGTTCAACGTAAGGCTGTCAGGTTTATTCACAGCAAATATAAACGTACAGACTCCCCTACTAACCTTTTGGTTCCCACTGGCCTTCAGACCTTAGAATGTAGAGTGATACAGGCGCGATACATATATATATATATATATATATATTTTTTTTTTTCAAATTCTACATAATGATTATAAAATTGACCAGGCTAAATATGTTGTTTATTCACAGTCACGTGAAAGTCGACATAAGCATCTCAGTACATTGGTACATTCTCACAAGGTCGACACACCTAATACACTAATTTTTTCGAGTTAGTTGAATCAGCTTCGTCCAATAATGCTAACCCTAAAGGCAGCGTAAAATATTATCCGGCATGGTCCAGGTGTAGTAGAAAAGATGATGAGTACAAGAATGCCAACAGAGTGTGCATGCTTTGATAGAACATGCGAGTCTCAAGGCGTCTGCCAGCAACACTGGTGTTGCCACCTTTTGTATTCCAATACACATCCACGCTGATACATCTACAACAGGCTAAAGCACTCCAGAAACGCAACCACAAAGACAGCCCACCTGATCGTAGCCATAGGGCCCTTGCCGGTCCTTGTCCTCACCGCCAACGTGCCACTCCTTCTCCAGGCAAAGTGCCATCTCAGGTGATGCTTCTATCACATTCATCTGCACAAGGCCAGGTATGTATGTTACTGTTATGTGTCCATTGTCAGTGGAGAACAAAGTAAACTTGTCATACAATTTGGGGATAACTACTGAAAGCATTGCCATCTACAATACTTCGTGGACACAATTGTCACTGCATGCTATACGCACACTGCTCATCTGTTCGAAGTGCCCGAAACCAGAGAAGGACCCTTTCCTTCACCATGTTTGGCCACTACAAACAGACAAGCACAGTGCATAGATAACATGCTTACGATCGTCTGCAAAGGTAGTACACCCATGTACACTGTGAAAATTGCAGATTGTTCAAATGAAAGACCACACTACTCCCTTCAAAAAAGCCCTAGCAAGTAGAGACATCACAGATGGCGTCATATGTAATGCCTGCAGCTCACAGACAGACAGCAGCAACATTGCAGAGACAGACAACAGAATTAGCGTAAATCGCACAGCATGCAAGACCCTCACCAGAAATGCAACACACAGCAAGACAAGAAAGAAAAAAATTAGGCAGATCCCATGCACTGTGGGAATCTATGTTATGCAAAGCATTCTGCAGGTAGGCAACTATTCAGCACCTTTCGGAGTTTGAAATAGATGGAATAACCTGCTTGTGCAAAGCGAGCAGTTGTGTTTGATGCGAGCCTGTGTGTGACAACAGAAGCAAGACAGCGGCGATACTATGATGGTGACAGCATTACAACTTCTTGTTCGTTTGTTTGTTCGTTCACTCCAGAAAGAAACACTACAAACTGTTTCATTACAACCTCGGCTAATCCAAAAGGTGGTACAATGTCGTGCAGCATCTTCGTAGCATTTTGCCATGACGAAACTTGAGAATGTAGGCCAATCCTGAAGGCAGTACAGTACAACGCCCCATTTCAAAGCACCAGCTACCATGAGGCAACAATTGGAAAAATTGACAAGCTCCTGCTCGTGACGTAAGGGAAAAAGTGTCAAGTCTCTGGCCAAATGGAAACTAGCATGCACATACGTGCTCTAGCTCGTGCGATGTGATGTGATGCATGTGCCCGTCGTTTCAAAGAACTAGCTGGCATTGGCATGAGAGAAGCATGCATGCGATCATGGCCGAACGGTTAGAGCATTGGGCTGCGGTGCTCGGTGTCTGAGGTTCTATCCCACAATCAGGCACTTTGGTTTTTATTTTTATGAAATAAGGCCGCGAAAGGAACCTACCTACCTACTGCAAAGTGCCCGGGAGGAGCCAAAGGATGCTTTATATTAAAAAGGGGGGCCCGCATTATGACGTGGGCCATGGTTTTGGTACTGGATAAAGCAGGGGAGGAATGTCATTTCTAGGCTCTCAATGGGAGAGAGAGCTTCTGCTGCTGGGACGGTAGCTTGCCTCCTCACACCATTGCCTCGGAACATTTCACTTGCTTCTACCGTATTTACACGATTGTAAGTTGACTCGAATGTAAGTAGACCCCCCCAATATCGCGTGACAGGAAAAGAAAGATAGAAAGGAGAGCATAATCGAGAGCTCATTCGATAAAAAAAATTTATTAGTAGGTAACATGGTCACTGGTCTACTCGTCTTCACTAGTGCTGCCATCGTCATTGTTGCTACGGTCCCACAGCGCGTCGTCGTCCAGCGAAATTTGACATTTGGCAAACGACCGCATCACGACATCCTGTGGAACAGCAGCCCATTCCGAATGCACCCAACCACACGCAGCCGTCAGGGAGGCTCTTTTTTGACAGGTCCGGTTGGCATAATTTCGAGGTCTTCTGCTGCCAGCCACTCGTTGTACTCACGGCGAAGGAGGTCCTTAAAAGGCGAAGATCCGGGCTTGTTTCATGACCATGTCGCATTTCAGTGACAGGGACCGATCACGCATTTCAGCGATGTATGACGCAAGCTTAGCCTACAGTTCTGGAAAGCGTCCAGACTTCGGCACGTGGGAAATTCCTCATTTGCCGTCACAGGTGAAAATTTCGCTTCGCTGCAGTCGCCACTCTCGCACCACCCATTCAGAAACATCGAACTTGCGGCCTGCTGAGCGGTGAGTTGTTTCTTCGGAGTAAAGGATGGCAGCCCTCTTGAACACTGCTGTGAACGAGTGCCGAATGATTAGTGGGCCTGGAGCACTCATGACGACTGAGGAAGCATAGAAGTAGCACGTAGCCAGCAGTCAAGTGGAACGTGTCAAACCAATGCCTTTCGTCAAACTATAGAGAAAGCTAAGCACAACAAGGAAAGAGAAACCCGCAAGCGGTGTCTGCTCTTCTATTAACTACCAATACTCCCCGCAAGCGCCGCCGTTCTGAGGGAGCCACCGCGAATGGAACAGCGGCGCTTCAATCAATTATCGACACCCCCCAAGAGTGTTGTGTGCACTGTAAAACTCTCAAAAATGTTGAAAAACCCTTCCGGAAAACGAACAAACACGCGGGATAGCGAAAAGCTACGGGTAGGGCCATAGAGCAAACATAAAATTGTAACTATGTTGTAGCTCCTGTTGGTCTCGCTTTTTTGGCAGTGCCATGTTTTGGTTTCGATTGAAAGTCGACCCCACCACTTCAGATATTTAAATTTAGATAAAGTGTTCAACTTACAGTCATGTAAATACGGTACCTTGGCCATTTCTAAACATGTGTAAAACTTCTTGAAGCAGGATGCTCCCTGCACAGTGCTTTACAACTTCCAGTGTGTAAGAGACATTTCTGACGGGGCCTGCTGAAGGGCTCTTTAACCATCAAAGCACCAATAGTTGACTAAACCTAGCATTACTAAAGAGCAAAATACAAGCAGAAACATTAAGTACTAACACACTCAGTCACCAAACTTCAAAACTTCTCTTGCATCAATATGTTTGCTCGTTTACCAGCCACCATATGCTCGCCACTTATGACAGTGATTGGTGTGATAAACTAGTGATCACTCTGGTACAGCAACACCTCATTAATACGACCCTCGTTAATTTGACCCTTGTTAATTCAGAAAAGCGGATAATTCAGACTCATCCTTTGGCCCCGGGAGATGTATGTATTATTTAATGCAATGAAACTTGTCAATATGGATGTATTTGGCCGCACATCGGTTAATCGGGACAACTCTCTGAGCGCTGCAAATGTGTGATGCAAAAGAGCAAAAATGGTGTCAGCGTCCACCAAAACAAAGCAGCAGAGTCCTCATCGCCATAGACATCAGTGGAAACTGAACGCAAATGACAGTAAGGCTAAAACGCTTTGAGTCTATTTGTGCCTATATTCTTGTGTTTACCACCGCACATAGCACTGCATTGGCCACATTCCTTTATGACTGCATAGCTGCCATACATGATCGCATCGATAACGGCCACGGTTTCATCGGCAGTTGTTGCAGCAAACAGCAGTTTTGTTTTGACTCTGTAAACGCGCGGCCACGTGCCTTCAGAACTGCAAGGTCGCCGTCTATGATTGTGTCGACAGCGGCCGCAGTTTTGTTCACAGCAGTTGCGGCAAACAGTCGTTACATTTTGACAAGCTTTCAAAGATGAACACCAGCTACAATGCGATGGATGGCGACCAGTTCACTTGCAAAAAAATAATAGGGATGTGCATGCGATTGTGAAAAGCGTGTCTCAGATTAAAACACCGGCTGCAGCCGCAGTGTGAAGGAAGTTGCAAGGCCTAGGCTGCTGTGAGTGCTAATCACCCATGAGATGATGAGAATTGCAGCTTCCATGCTGCTTTTGTGCAAAACAGAAACTGGATTGGCTCATTCATTCAGTAAATAAAAGCGTGTTGATGTAGTAAGCACTTATTTATCGTTTTCTTGATGCTCTCGATAATTCGACATTCGCTTAATTCGGACATTCTTTTCGGTCTCGTGAAATCTGAATTAACGAGGTCTTACTGTTGTGGCAGAACGATTTTCACCAGCCTTTAGCCAGCAAGGCTGATTAGGTACCCATTATTTGGCTATGCTTATAACTGACCCTGAAGGCTCATAACAAAAACATGTGACCATAATGAACGCAAATCGTAAGTGGCAAGCGAGGCTCACAAGGAAAAGATATAAGCCTCAACAGTCATGATGTGACCTGAGTGAAGCACATAATTTTCATAAGATTGACTCTGAAGCTGCCAAAATGCAAAAAAAAAAGAAAAAAAAAGAAAATGAGCACACATACCTGTGTTGGGACAAGTGCACGGCTGACATGCCGATGGGCCAAAGTCACCAGCTCCACCAGGGTAGTCAGGCCACCAGCATCCAAGAGTTCCTTGACATTGCGCTGAAATGTCAAAGTCAGCATTAGAGATTAATCAGCACAACAGATCGTCTCAGGGTCTCACTAGCACGTTAAACTTCCCACACTATAGCTGCTTGTACTGGCAGGTAAAAAAAGCTAACACACAGTTTTCCTAAAGTCGCTGCTTACAGTAGCAAGCATGGCCATTTCTCGAAGCAGCTGCACATATGCTTACTTTTTGCTCATATGTGGGCCACACACACAAAGTTCATACCCATATTAAAAAAAAAAAATGCTTTTTAAGAATATATGGCAATATAGTCCAAAAATACATGGCACTGAACCTGAAGATCCACTATCAATTGCTACAGAGTTTTTTAAATGCAAGGTGAAACCACAAGATGTTTTTTTCTTTTAAGCGCACCTCTTAGATGCCCATTCCTGCGGCGTGCGGCGGCATCCCTTGGTGCAGCCAAGTGAACACGGGAAGCAGCGGACAATGAAAGACGGTGACAGCGAAGAGAGTGCGTGGAGGAAAGCGGAGGAGGGAGGCATGGCGAAAACGTGAGAAGCGTACTGCCATGCAAGACTGGCTCTGCGGCAACGATAGCTACGAGACGGTGCCAGAGTAGCGCACATCTGTTCACCGTTGACGCCACCAATACCATATAGTATAGAAACAAAGCGGTGCGTGGGCGGAGGTCGGTCTGCGGCGGCTGCTGTGAATCGCGCCCGCGCGTCACCCACGAGCTGCCTCTCTTTATCTCCCGATTAGCAAAGCAGTTATGCAGCACTTTGCTCCGTTTACAACGTGTCGCACGGGACGGATTGTCCACGCCAGCCAATATATCGCGAAATGAAAACATGTATAGAGCTGTGCTTAAATTTCGTATTGAAAAGTGTCGTAATCGTCTGTCAATTTTTTTTCACAGATTTAGAGCTGTCATGTACTAAAAGCTTCTCAAGCCATGTGTGCACCTTACTAAATTTCCTGCCTTTGTGGCATGGTCCCAAGGTCATTCCTGCATCTAACAGCATTAAGATTGAAAAGGCATAGAGATGAACGAAGATGGAGCCTCAAATCAGGATGAACCTTTCAAGAAGTACCATAAAAATCCCCATGTAATACAAGGTTTTCTTGTTCCCAGATTTTTAACATATCGCATTGGCGCCTTGTGTTATATGTGGAACCAAACAATCTTCAGCCCAAATCTGCAGTTCTGGTTTCACACAGCGATTGCTGCGTGAATCCGGCACCCAACTCATCATCTCTGCAATCATGACATCCCAGTTGCAACTGCTTGACGTCTATATAAACAAATCCTTCAAGGACAGTGTCAAGCACTACTCAGTGGTGGGAATGGCCAATTGTGTGTCAGAGCAGGTTTTGAAGCAGTGAACAATGATGATTTTCAATGGTTATTGGTTGCACGCTATTCCTGCAGGTCAAAAATAGTTCCAGAATAATAGTGCACATCACTGCAAATATCTTCAAGGAAGACAATCCACGTACCCCAGCCAAGTCAACCTGCATGCTCGAGAAAGAAAATACCACGCATGCCCAGCTGAAAAGCAAGCTGCACAAAGGCTCAAAAAGCTTAAGGAAATACAGTCACGTGGTATGCAGAATGACCATTCAAGAATTTTTATTTTAGGCCTAAAACTGTCTAGCTAGTAAAATGACCGAGCTACAAATCCGCTGCGCTCACACACAGATAAGCGCAATGCAGCAAAGCAGCTAATAACATGCAAGGGAGTAAGTTTCAGTTTGCCGAGTGCCATGACACAGCCACCATATTGACAAAGACCTCTCCCACCAAGGCCACACCACTGGTACGAAGTACAAATGCGGGACACACGAACAAAGCGAAATGGGCCGAGCACACACTACTAGGCCCGACAGAACTCCATCCTAAACTATGCACAACTCTCGAATGTGGCGTATAAGGTTTCCTAATGGCGGATTGCAAATATCCACGAGTGCACACTAGATTGGCAGCACTCCCACCACTGCCTACTACAGGCATTGGATGAGGTCAGGAGAGCCTGCAGTAACTCCTGCGTATGGCTTAGCAGCCATCTCCCACCATGCTCTCAAAATGAATTGTGGCCACTTTGGCAAGCATTCAATCATTCAATCAAGCATTCAAGCAATCATTCAATCAAGCAAACATTCAATCAAGCATTCCATCATTCGCACTGTGAAAAAGTGCAAGACTTAAAACACACACTACGGCGCTGAAGAAGAGTTTCTGTGGGAGAACGTCTTTGATAAGGGACCCTCTTTGGACAGTGCAACTGACGAGAACAACTAAAGTGTGAATCACAGTCACGTAAAATGCTTCCCTAAGCATTTTCAGTGCTGCTGTCGTCGCTTCTCAATGTCTTATGTCTTCATTTTGCATTGTAGCTTTGCGTTCTTTTTAAATTTTACTCCTTGTGTTATAGGTCAACTAATTTTTTAAATTTTGCTCTCCTCAAACAACTCACCTTGTGAAGAATCAGCTTGCTGAGGAAAATGAGCAGACGGTCTCTCTCCATTCGGTCCATGCACTGTGATAAGAGGGTACCACAAGTCAATCCACAGAATTTGCACCAAGAGAGTCAGTGCCATCACATGACTGCGTCACAGCACATGACCATGCAGCAATTGTCGACCAATAAAAACCCTAATAGCTTCTGCAGTCTTGCTCCCTTGTCATGTTTATTTATTGAGTAACTCTCACATGTACTTGCTCAAGTTAACTGCAACATCAATAAAGGCTCACATTGGGTGTGTTACAATTCTGGCCAGCATTAAAGCCTGCCTACATTGATCACTAAAAAGACAGTTTCGATCCCAAGTGTTAGAATGCATTAACAAAAAAAAAAAGGAAAAAAGAAAGAAATCAATGCTATATCGTAACACTTCGGGCGTGTAAACCTATAAAAAGCATGATGTGGCTTAATTTAAAATTGCCAAAGCACGCCTGGCAATACATTTCATGAGCACAGGTGAACTTCCTGCTGAGCTTCCAGGCAGGCTGCTCAGGGGCCATCTTGTTTGGACAGCCAAAGTAGCCTGCATCATTCTTGACTTCCATGTTATCTTCACAAAGCTATGTTGTTTGCCGGCTCCATTTGAATTGGAACGAGACTTAATATGGCCGCTGTTCATTTTGCTGTCTATACAGCCATCTACAGCGAGTAGTGGAACACAGCCATTGACACCCAGGCAAGTGGCAGCAGAGCCACATTTTTGTGCTTCTGGCCCTTCAAGGACAAAATTTTATGAAATCATTTTAAAAGAATGCGATGTCTTCAAAGACAGTAATAAAAAAAACTCAACATGCTCAAATTGACATTTTTTCTTTAAATTTTTTTTTAATGATCCCAAGGATCCCCTTGCAGTTTTTGACTTTGGGACCCTTGTCTGTATATTGTCTCTTACCCATTCATTTCATTTAAAGAATAACAAACTGAAACTGAAATGGCATCAATTGTACCTTCTAGTTTAGTTTTAGCAGGTGGCAGGAGACGGTATCAGTTACGGAAAATATTGGCAACAGCATGCAATAATCTCTGTTGGAGATCTGCAATTTTTACTTGCACCCATTTTCCTGTCTTTCATTAGTTCAGACTAGCATCAACTTCTTTCACCTCGGTGCTGTGAACCAGAACCACTGCTTTGTCAGGAAATGCTGATCTTTGTGATGATGACGATCATCAGCCTAACATAGGTACATCTCCAGGACAAAGGCCCTTCTCAGTGATCTTCAATTACCCATTTTGTGCCGGCTCACTCAGTTTTATGCTTACAAATTTCCTCAATTTCCTTAGTGGTTGTGCTCTTCAGGTGTCCATGACAAAGTTGGCTTGAGTGTCCACTTTTGGAAGTGAAGGCCACTGGTTTTCCCGCCTGAAGCATCTTTTTCTCAATCGCTTTACTTTATTGTTTGCATGACTACACAATAAAGATAATTAGTGGGGGTTACTACAATAGCCCATAGCGACAACCTATGCCGCAAATGCAGCGAAACAGCCTCATAACAGCTATTTAACAAATATCTATTTTTGCCCATAGTCACTCCAAGGGGAAGAGACATGCTCCATAACAGACATTCGGGAAGGTCCAGTTGTACAATGAAAACCTTGCCTTGTCCAGTTTGCTGAGTATGTGCTTGGTGTCATTGAACGGTCCTATGTCCATGTAGTGCCGGCCATAGACAAGCGCCATGGCTTGAAGACACTGGCAGCGTCGTGTTGCATCTGATGCCAACAGGAAGGCATGGTACAAGTCGTTGAAGAACTCAGACCTGAAGAAAGAAGCACATTTCATTATCATGACATCTGTTGCGCTATGCAGAATGAAGAGAGTTAACTGTTAGGGTAGCAAGCCAATCACTCTCAGCCAAAAAATTTTTTTTTTAATTTATGTAAAAGATTGCAGATGCAATTAACCCTTTCAGGCTCCGTGTGCACAATCATGTACACCAAGATAATGCATGAACAGTAAAAGCATTGATGAAAGTAAATATTTTTTAAATGTGTCGCGCACATGTTGAAACACTTCTGAGTGGAATGTTACTGCAAGCTTGAATAACATGCAAAATGTTTTAGTGAAATGAGTGGGAAGGTAGATGGTCGAAAGAATTTCAGTAAAACATGTTTTCCTTTTTGTTGATTATGCTTATTCTCAGTGTGTTTTGCATAGTTAGCTAGAAAATAAACACTTTTCTGTGTATTTATAGGCCGCATCATTAAAGGGTTAAAGAAATATAATGTTATTCTCCGGAGTGCTTAAAGTGTTTTTATACAAGGAAGCTCTCGATATAAATTCTCAGGCCCCATTGACTTCATTAAATCATTAACTGTGCATACTTTTCTTCTGAGCGACACCAAAAAGCAGTATCCGATTATGGAACCAGCGGAGGACAAAAAAGGAAAGTGGCTCCTCACGAGCGGCGGATGTAGGATGCCGAGGCGCCGTCAGCCGGCTGGTCGTCCTCGAGAAGCAGGCGCAGGAAGTAGTCCCCCACACGCACTTCCTCCTGCAGGCTTGGGTAGAGCACCTCAAACTCCCAGTGGTTCCAGGCTACGGGCAGGCCGGCACCACATACCGACCGGTCTTGGCAGAAGCTACGCAACTCTGCCTCCAGCGCATCCCGCAGTTCCTCCCGAGTCTGCGCACACGTGTGCACGTGCATGGGGTTTCATTTTGTGACGTAATGAATATGACACGCATACATACCAAAAGAAAAAAAAAAACTTTTTTTATGGTCACCTAAATATAATGATCTCCTGGCTCATATTGTGAATGCAGAAGCTAGCAAATAGTGTTCAGCTGTTTCACATTACTTTCAACGGGACCAGCTGTGCGTAGCTATAGTACAGTCACCGATAGATTTTTTGGATACCCGATTTTTCAAGCTTATTCAATTATTCTGACTTCCTTGCGCACCCCTGGCAACGGGCGCATGACTCTGGCACAGCTGCGATCATTCAGCCACCATGGGAATGATGGTTAGTACATGGGTTTGACTTTTTTGTTTGTGGCCTCGGACGTTCTTGTGGTTTTGTTTACTACCCTTTCATCTGCCTTCATTGAGCCAAGTGTATCAAAGATCTATACTGTGCTAAATGTAGAAGCTAATAAGACTGAAAATGTGTAATCACTGTTAATTACAGCGATTCTGCCTCTTGAGGCATGAGTCCGTGGCCAAACTGAAATGCGTCAGAGCGTCTCAACACTCTCGGTTTGCCTGAAGACAACTCATAAGGTAATTTTATTCTGCATGTCGAAGCCTCCATCCATGGCATAGAGGTTACAATATCAGGCTTCTATGCTAGAAGTTCTCTGGTCAAATCCAGACATCAGAAAATTTTATTTGTATTTATTTATTAATGTATTACAAAATATTTGTTGTGAATGTATAATTTGCAAGGCCGTAAAGCCATTCGAAGCCATAAGGCCAAAGTTTAGGCAAATCCATGCACTAACCATCATTCCCAGGCTGGTTAACCGTCCTGCTTGAAGCTCCCGTAGACACTAGAGCCAGAGTTGCCTCTAGTTATTATTGTAGGAAGCTATGCTATCGACAGCATTTGATGTGGGGTTTAAGATCACATGTATAAGCTGCTCTGATGGCCACACATATGAAGTGAGCTTTGGATTTATTGGCAATAAGCCAGCAGCCAACATTAACACTTACCAGCTTTGTATGTGCACTCATTAAATGTGCAATGGACCGTACGGAGGACATGTAGTGGTTCATAGGCAGCATTAATGTAGGGGCGTGAGAAGACTTGAATATCAAAGAATCAAACTGAACAGTAAATGTTCGAATAATTCGATTTGTGAGTCAAACATCTACTTTTCGATATTTCTAATCAGTATGTATGGTGAAACACCTAGAGCGGTTGGCGCCTGCGCGCAGCCTGTCACAGTGTGCAGTCAGTCAGTACAAGGTTCGTTGGTCGGCAGGGCCGATCGAAATAATAACAGACAGAGGGAATAGTAAAAAGCATCGCATACTTCATAAAGCGCAAAAACGTCTGATTATTGAGCTGATTAGGCACCACAAGGCATGCAGATCATATAATATACATGTGTCCACACACGTATTCAGGCAGTTCGGAGCTTCCTGTCCACAAACGAGTTTAAGCGCACAGACAAAACTGGCACACACGCCCCTAACACAGTTGCCTGCAAATGTGAATGCTGGTTCAATAGCCATCAATTTATTCTGTACAGGCCATTCAGCCTAATTGGCGCTGCTTTGTTTGGCCAAACATCTGCGAGTAAAGTTATAGTTTGGTGCTGAATTGACACAGATCTTTTTTGCAGCAGCTGCACAATATTAGGAAAGCCGACAAACATCCTCGCCAACGAAAGGGAGTGTACGAGATGGCACCAACATTGTTCATGGCCACCTTTCTTGCGACACACCGTACTACAGCCTCTTACTCCTGGCACTGTTCTTAAACGCACATTGGCTTTGTTTTTTTGTAGCTAAGAGTAACCCGGCACAAGGCTTTAATATAGCTTTAATTAAGTTTACACTGTGGGAGCAAAAGTGTCATGTGAGTAGTGCATTGACCGCCCAGCTGCAGACACCTGCATAGAGAGCGGAGGGACCAGGAAAAAGGGGGGCATGCAGGTTGCCCTGCGTGATTTTGCCGTGGCCCTCCCAATGAAAAGGCCCCTGTTTTTTACCGTCGGTGTGACTGCACTTGACCCGCGCAGCGCCAATGAAGGCTACACATGAGGCAGTTACCAAGTCACGTGATGCGGGGCCCACACTTTCGTTTGTCACTAGATTGACCTTCATGAACTGACAATAACCAACAATACCCGTTTGCCCATAAAGCTAGAAAAATTCATCTGTATTTTTGGAGGAAACCTGGAAAGCTATGCGATAAAGGAGTGCCATAAAACAGAGGTGCACTATTAAACTGAAAATCTCATAAGATATTCAGTAGAACATAACTTCGCCACTAATGCTTCGGAGGGTGAAAAGCCACTTGATTTTATTCAACACATATTTTATTGACTAAAAAAATGTTTTCCAGATGTTCACATAGAAATGTGCTGGGACCAGTGCTGGCATACTAATTTGGTGTACCTTTTAGTAGACCATACTGTAAATCGTGATTACTAGATACCTAAGTCACTGATAGCTTGCAATATTCTTGCTAAGCAATGCTAGTAGACTCCTGAGTATGAGCATGACCACGATTTCTTGCACAAAATTTACAAGCATTAAATTTAGTATAAATTTTCTTATATTTGATTCAATGTTCTTTTTTTCTTGGTTTGATGCAATATTAGGTCATTCCATGCCAAACATCCCAGACTGGTACTGTTTGGTACTGTTTGCCTTTGTAAGCTATTTTTGCAAGAAAAAGATTTTTGTGCCTCTTACATCGATATAAATGTAGCCGTGGTGGGTGAAACCTAGGTTGCAGAAGAACACTCACAAAACTACAATACCACACGAAGCGCCTTAAGAATCTTCTGGTTGCTAGTAAAAGAATAGCACTTCCTTATTTCCAACCACTGGCGGCTGCTACTTTGTCTCACAGTGTGCTTTGTGTTGAAGATTACAGCAATTCTGCACCAATTTATACTATCTTTTACAAAATTCTACAAGCTTTCCAGACACAATACAAGTGTATCACTTGGTTGGATTGTTGGAAGTAAGTGTCTAATTCGATGGACAAGTAGTTTTGAAGTGGAAGAGGTGCAAGCATTGAAATATGTGCGAAATGCCTCACATTCAGTCAGATATAGATTGCTGATGCTGTCCAAGTAAAAATGCATGCTTAAGTTCGTTTGGAAGGGTGTCCACAGAGATTTATTTCTGAAAGTTTAATCTGAATACTTTTTGCTTTATGAGAGAAAAATTTTCTTGGGTGTCTGCTGCATGGCTGGGCGCTGGCCAATAAGTCCGCTTCACTGCGCTGCGCACTTCTTAACTGCATCCCTATCCAGCCAAGTGATGCAGTTGTATAGTGTCTGGAAAACTTGTAGAATATTGTAAATATAGTCAAAATTGGCGCAGGATCACTGTACCGCTTCACCACAAAGCATACTGTAAGAAAAGTAGTGGCCGCCAATAGGAGACAATAAGAAAGTGCAATTAATTTTCTAGCAACCAGCAGATTTTTAAGGCAGTCTGCATAGTATCGTATTTTTAGAGGTTCTTTTCACAACCCAAGTTTCCCCCACCACAGCAACATTCAAATAGCTGCAAGAGACAGCAAAAAATTTTTCTTGTAAAAATAATAGTTTTTACGTAGTTTACATAGGCAAATAGCACACCAAAACAATTGACCACACTTTTTTAGATTATCAGAGAAGCTCGAGCACAATGTCTGGGATGTATGGCATGGCATAACCCTATTAGATTTGAAATCTACTATTCAGTATTCACATACCCTTAGTATACAGTGCTGCTATGGGAGTGGTAACAATCGACATTAGATGTAAATAAATTTCTATTCTGCAAAGGAAAATTCGCTGATTTCATCTTTATTTTATTGCCAGAACCAGTGGCATGCTACATTACCTTGCTAATAGAGTGTGCGCATTTCAATCTCTACTTTGTTTAAGAGCTCTAATGTCATTTCTATGTTATTTTTCTACTTCACAGAGAGCTGCGCTCAAACTTTGCATTAGGGAGTATCGTAATCGACGGTGAATTTTTTTCTTCTGCCTCTTGTTTAACTCGACCTGCTAGGTAATCTGCTCAATTTAGTAAGCCCCACCAAGGTCAAACTAATGGAAGTCAACTGTATTTTATTGTGATAGCAATTACATGGGCACTCCAAGCCAATTTTCGTCGTCACTGTTACCGTCGGCCTTGTCCTGATGTTCCGCATAAAATCCTTGGGTGATAAGATCGCGACAGCACACCGTATGCTGTAGGCGCACGGGTAAGCAGTTGAGATGGGGCAGAGAAGGATAGTGACTCCCGTTACACAGGTCAAAGCTGGGAGGCTGACAGGTTTGGCTCGTCAGTATCTTTTCAGGGTTTCACAGGTGCGCACATGTTCCAACAGAGTGCATGAACGGCTAACTCACACTTTGCTACATGCCCCTTGGTGACTAGGCTGCCTGGCCCCCTGCTCCAAAAGTAGCCCCTAAATTTCTTAATTTAGTCAACTATCCAAACATTAGCCAATCTAGGCAGCTGACGGGGAGAGTAGCCAAACAGTAGCTATGAACAGCGGTGTCTAGGTATTAAACTAACATTGTGGAGGACAGCAATGTGGAGCCTAGCTGAATGCATGCGTTTGTTGCAGAGCAAAGCAAATAATTATGTCAATTTTCTGGTGCGTTACTCAAAATTAAAGTAAACTAAATTCTGGAATTTTAGATACTAATCTTATTGCGAGGCCCACTGTGGTGGAAGACTCCAGATTAATTTTAGCTACCTGGGGTTCATTGATGTGCACATAAATCTGAGCACATGAGCAATACATAAAAGTGATTGCAACAGTAGCCAAAAAGTGCCAACCATCTTGAAAAAAAGCCACGATTAACATGCTGTGACCGATGCGTCACTGACAGCGTCTTAAATTAGAGAGAAAAACCGATGACATCATCCACAACACCACGCACCTATTCTTATCTAGGTCATCCATCATCTGCCATGACAGTTGCACCACTGGCCTCATTATTGGTGCTGTGCCAACTTTCATCGCTGAGCTTCATACAACTGCATTGCAAATCTTCAAAGTGGGGGCACATATGCTCCCGCGTAAAGGTACACACGCAGTAGAGGAGTCAAAATTTTTGTAGTTTACAGATCCCAATTTAGCCATTCCAATGTAGACCATCCCAAAAGTAGTCATTTTGGCAGAAAGTAGCAAAACTTGGCAACAACCTTGCTTCATAACAAAATACCCACCCTGAAGTTCCAAATGAGGTCTGGTCGTGCGTGGTCCTGGTAGAATTGGTAGTAGAACATGGGCCAGTTGGCTTCAACACGGACACGCTGGCGTCGTTTGCGGAGGACAACAGGCCGCACCGTGTCATTAGCGTTTGAAGGCGGTGCTGTCCGCTGCCTCCAGTGCTGGAGGAACTTGTCCACCTGCCGCTCAACTGCTTTCCATTGCTGTGCAGCCCGCGAGGCTGCCCGGCTACTCGAATGGTCCTATTTGCATGAACAGAAATGCAATATCATGGAGACAGGCAAACAAAAACTGCTGATTAGTTGAAGCCTTCATGTCAGCAATCAGGTGACAAGTATGCGGAATACAGTAAAACCTTGTTATACTACATAGTTGGCGGGAAACGTAGATCAGGTACACACTAAGTGATGTACCCACAATTGCAGATGAATGAGTAATGACTTACCAGTAAAAGAAAAACATGTTAATTCTCACTAAAACACACATGCAGACAAGGTTTGTTCGCAAGCAGGCAGCAAGAAATCTGATTTTCACTTGCTGCCACGGCGGCCTTGCAGCAACGATGACATCTTCAAACTCAACAAGGGCACGAGCCAGTTTCTCCATCAGGCCCCACTGCAAACACCCTCATGATGGTCAACATACCAGCCACGTCGGATACAGAAGGGCCATCATGCACGTCATCATCTGTGACAACGACGTGGAAGTGCTAGAAGCTATGTAAGCAGGAAAAACATCATGGCTACTATATATTGATGTCAGTATCGGTGGTGATTGCAGTCCAGGAAAGGTCCGTGCACTGCAGTTTTGCTATATGTAGTCTGAATGCACAACACGTCACCGATTCCATGCTAGTACGCACTGGCAAATGGAGTAAATACCCCCCCCCCCCATGCAGGGGTCAGGGGGGAAGGCGGGGGGTGCTTTAAAAACTTTTTCTTGAAACTCAAGCAACTTAACGAATGTGTGCACCTCTCAAGAAATATATTCGAGAAATAATTTTAAACAGAACCTGAAATATGAAAGAAGATATAGCGAGAGCAATGTTTACTTTCCCCATTAACCCTCAAGTCAAACATTACTCTCAGCTAGGGCAGGGCCAATAAGCCAATAGCAGTAACCTGCCTATTGCTCCTTTTTAATGCAAGAGCATCCTTTACCTACCCCCTCCCACTATGACTTAGCTGGGCATGTGCCACGACTTCTCAACATTCTAAATTCTGTGTTATTTCCGGCAAGTGATAATGGCAGTATGTTTCCCAGTTTCGGTATCAAAAATGCTTACATTTGTAAGATTTTTCTGACGCATCCACTCATATCTCAAATGTTCGACTGGAAAAACCCTGCTCTATCGCTACACTACCTTAAACAAGGCATCTTACTAGCAACTAAACTTCACTGAAGTTAGCCTTTAAGGGTGTCGGGTGCTTCGGGCATTTCCAAAGCCAGAGGTTTTCCCAAAGTACAACAAATTCCATTTCTGTTAAGTAGCACCTTAGTGGGCTTTAAATTAAAATGCCATTTATTGGCAATCTGTTGCTGAACATCTTACAAAGTTTCTTCATCAGAAAATTAAAACAATTATTTTAATGAGGAAAATTTGTGTTCCACAATCAGCATGGCCTATTCATCGCTTTCAGTGTCACTTGAAAACATCTCGTAATAGAGGTGTAAAACAGAGTTCATAAGTTCTTGAATTTCTGCATTGTTAACAAGATGCACAGCTTTCTTGCACTGATCCACCGTGCCGGAAAAGAAGAGACGTTAAAAACGTCGACAGATGGGCCTTGTCACGACATCTGTTGTATAAAAACAAACCTGACATCAACCAACTTCTGTGTAGATAGTCAGGCCAGTCAAGGGTCAAAGGTATTTCATGTTAATGAATTATTTTGGGAAAGACAGGATGATGTGGGGGGGGGGGGGGGGGTAAAAAGTGTAACATGGCTTTACTAGGACATGGCCAGGGGCATGCATCAGTGCCCAGACTAGTATACCCGAGGGCAGCACTTAACCCTTTCCTGTCCAAAGATTCTTGTTCCTAGGAATCAAACGTTTGACAGAAAATATCAGACACCAACAAAAACAAACAAATCTATTTTCATGAATGTGAGTGTCAGCAATGCTAATTTACATGATTGGTCAACTGAATCAATGTGGCTCTCCCTGAAATTTCCGGAATGTCAATGCGTTGCATCACACCGAGGTTAGGCCTTGGGCTTTATTTTTGGGAGCCTGCTGCCTAATGCATAACCTGCCTTGAGCGGCACAAAAATGGTTTTCAAATAATCTGTAGCCATACTTCACATTGTTATGATTGTGAATCAAGAAACCTGAAGAACTACTCGCTGCTTAGAACAAATTGAGCACTTTGCCGTCCAGGAGGAACACTTTTGATTCATTGCCAAGAACACCAGTGTAAATTTTTTTTCCCCCAACTTTTGTTATTCAGATGCACGTAACATAAAATTATCACTTCATATAAAAATTCGGATCAGGAAAGGTCAAAGGGTCAAGAAATTAAGTGAAACAAAGCCACTGACATTTGCCAGGCGCAGGTTGTCCCTCGGGCGGGGAACTGCGGCGTCGGCAGGTGGCTTGTTAGGGTCCTCGAGGAATGCTAGCAGGCCGGGTGGGAGTATGCGCTTGAGTGCCGCCATGGCCGCTTCATGGCCGGAGACCCAGAGGCCCACAAGGTGACGACACAGCTGCCGCAGGGCCATTAGCCGGGACTCCTGCCCACCGCCATAGAGGGCACCGTGCAGGTGCCGCGGAAGCGCCGCCTCAGCCAGTGCCAGCGACTGCATGCGCCGGGACGTCTCTGCGTCTCCCTCCTGCCACAAACCAGGGGTGTGAAGGGTGGGGTCCTGACGGCTAGACACACTGCTTCATAGTGTAACAGAGCACGAGTTAGCAAGAAGGCGACCCATACAAGGTGATGTGCAAACTCTCAACAGTTTTATTTTGCTCAAGCATGTGGCTTACGGGCAGAATTCGAAAGAGAAAATTTGAGAGAAAGTGAAAACCCAAGAGCAAGACAGAATTAATAGAAAGAGTGAACTGGGCAAGTTGGTAGTGATTCAGGTCGAAAAATATTGCACATAAATAGCAGTGACGTAGGGAAGAAAACCCAACGCAATGTCCATGTTGTGTTCTTTTCCCAATGTCATTGTATATGCGCTAAATGTTTTGAAAAGATAAAGTTCCGCAGTTTACAATTTGAATTTCACTTCCCTTGTTCACATGTGTGCTAAAGATGCTTTCCTTTTTGAACACATGAAGCATTGAAGAATTCTATTTCTTTTTTGGTTACAGCTATGGTCAACGCACTAGTGCATCTTATCAGTACGGTGCAATTCGAATGCCTGATTAATCTCTGTCTAATCACAAGAGTGCATATTAACTTTAGTTCTTTGCTAAAGTGTCATTCAGATGTGCATGTTGCACGAAGCCCAGCTAGATTTCATGGGTGTGCGACGTATTTACAAGAGTAATTACGCCCCCTGAGCCTCTCATCAAAGAGGCCCCGAACCATCCCTCGGGCCTGGTTAAAAAAACCATTCTGCAGATAGCATACGCTGCTGTGAACATCTCGCCAAACTTTGTACTCGCGCACTGTGCCTGGGGCTCACAAGTGGTGTGCAAAGACCCTTTTCTCGAGCACTCTTTTCAACAGAGGTGCCTTCTCCTAAACCATATCAGGGCAGCTGGACGGTTGCCTCTTGACATCAGTGGGCTGATTCCCATAGAGCACTATCAGTGGCCGACAGTTGACATCAATCAAGAAGCTCATTTCAATCAGTGCACTTCTACTGCTGTTACTGTGAATAGTCGAAGTGAACAAAACAGGCTGTATTAGAGAGTGCTAGAATACAGGCTGAATTAAGTAAAAATCTGCACTTCGAATTTCAATAAGAATTGCACACTTCCAACAGAAGTCATGGCTACAACTGTTCATGCTCGACTGCACCTGCCCACATAGAAATAAAACTTTTCCCAGACTGCTTATTGATGCCGCAGCCAACAGGCCTCGCAGATTTCGGTTAGTCTTGAACACTCAACTAGCCTCTAATTCCGCGAAACTTGTGCTCAAGCCACACGTATGCTGTGCTTGCCGCACCTTGTTAGGAATGGCGGTTAGCATCTACAAGGGACAGGCACTCATGCCCTGCTGCTCCTGGCTAGATGTGCTCCACACTGAGCTGTTGATAGCATTTCAAAATGAGAAATCTGGATTTGCCTGCTATCTGTACAGAACAAAGCCGGTCTGCACCACATAACACGGAGAGACTAGAGCACGCGAGCATGCAATCCAGCCCTGCCGTGCACTTACAGTGGTGCGTAGCTGCGTCTGCTGCGCAGTGCAAATACCACAGCAGCTGTGGGACGCTGCAACAAGCCCTCTCGCCATTACGCCATAAGTGGGGCACCACCACCGGCGTTGCCTCGCTTCTTCAGAACAGAGGACGTTGAGGGCGATTACAAAAGGTAACTACTTCACTCCTAGTATGTATGCTCATACTAAGTCTTATTGAGAATGCTCATACTAAATCTTATTGAAAAATTATTGCAGTATGATATTCCTGAGAAGTACTATACTCATTCCAATGCATTATCAAGGCTTAAAAAAAGAAATGCGGTTCGGGGCCCTTTCAATGCATCTGCCCACTTGCTACCTACTGTTACATGACAAACAACATTGGTGATGCATTCAATTAACATGTTCTTGTGCCCGACCTCGCAGAGGCTGCTGTTCACCACACTATAGTTAAATTTTATGCAAAGAACCAAGTTTCTACAGTGCTAAAAGAACAATGTCCACTTTATGTCTTGAAGCCTTTCTTTTTCTTAATCTAATGTTCGTTGTGAATTAATGGTATCACTACTGGGCTGCTCTTTGTCTACAGAACCTTCACTGTCTTATTTCTTATTTGTAGTGGTAACAGCCAGTTCAGCATCCAAACTATTCACTTTGTCAGGGAAAACTGGCAATGTGAGGGATGTACAGTATGGTCCACATAAAGGGAATACCCAGTTAGCACTGAACAATCAATTACCACTGAATACTCATCAGTTCAAAACTTCACTCGCCTTATTGTATCTTGCATGTGTATTCAGTGGCACAAAAGACACTTAAGAGTATGGCCTGCTCTATCGGTTTTCCTCCTGCTATGCGCTTCTGATTTTTTTTTACAACACTTACAAACCCAAAAGATATAACTTGTCTTGACTAAACTTGCTCAGGCATTGAACTGAACCTAGAACAAAGACTAATTACAGTAAACAAAGTCTGAAGATTATTGCACCAAATATGTTTCACAGCTGGCAAATCAGTTATGCAGAATTCTGCAAGATGGAGGAAGGTTCATGAAATGAAAAATTGACATCTACCCATATGTAGCACGAAGCTACAAAGAAAACCCATGTGGGTTTCCTTTGTAGTTTCAATTTTTTTCATTTCATGTTGCATAGCAATGACATCAATGCCATTATTTTTACACTGCCACTGAAGAACTTCAAGTTGTAGTTCATTAGCAGAGCTAAGTGAATTACTATTCTGTACAGTTGTATGGTTACTTCTATTAGCTGTAATTTGTGTATTTGTAATTTTTCAACATAAATATCCACACATTATGTGAATGTGTTTAATGTGCATGTATGAATTTAGCCATAATGAGTTCAAAATGTTATTTATTTCAATGTGGAAAAGGGTCTCTGTTACTCTTGGTTGTGTGGGGATGCGCGACTTTCCTGCATCTCCCGATATTTTTTCCCGCATAGTTCCCATCTCCTGTAATCTGGCTTCGCCGCGTGGCTTTACGGCAGCGGTCAGTGTGCTTGCAGGGTAGTACAAGTGATGGCGCGAATGTTGCACTGCTAACACCACCTAACGGCGGGATTACTTGGGTGTAAAAAGGAGAAAGCTGTTCCTCTTTGGCTAGGGGTCGGCAATCGGTGTGGACATTTCGCACCTGAGCTGATCCATGCTTCTGCAAGGTTGTCTCGCGAGGCCTACATCAGAATGAATGAACATGATTGTTTGAACGCGCCACCGTTTGCGCGTATGGCCATGCGAACGACCAGGCGTTGTTCTCCAGCATGGGGCAAACATATTCACTCGCTATCCGGTTGCGGTGAGTCGGACTTCCTCGATTTGTTGCGCGTCCATCAGCATGTTTTGTGGATAGCAACTCAGATAGCCTTTGAAAGGTGCAATGAATGTCCTTGCGACTGTTTGCACTAGTGTGTTGCCTAGTATTTACTCCAAGAGCAGGGAAGAGACCCCCACACCTGATAATGTCTGTGTACGTATGCTCACGCACTGCTGTGCAGCTATATATTTTTTTAAATTCTTCAGTCTGTACTGGGGCTTCAGACACTCTCAAACTGCCTTTTATAATTCCTTGTCTAGACCAATTCTCTTTAAGGCTGGAATAAATGAATAAACAGCTTTGAACACCCGCAAATTTAAGGTCATTAAATTGACTGCCACGACTGGTCTCTTGTAATAACCTCCTCCTTTACTGCCACAAGCCCTACTAACAAGGCAGGTTTAAGCCAACACCTGCCTTCAAATAAAAACTGGTAAAATGATCAAATAAAGGAACTGCATTGCCTTCTTGCATTCTTTTGTTTGCCACTGCACGCGATGTCTATGCGACACAGGTTTGAACCCCAAATTTTGTGGTCCCAGCAGTGTGAACACAGTGCACTGAGGGATTACCTATGACTAAAACACGTCACTTTGAAATAATGATGGAGGAAGGAAAAAAAAAGAAAGCCGAGGGGAAGCCACAATAATGCATCCTGCTTTGCAGAAAGTGTGGAAAAAGGCATGAATAAGTCTAAGCTATGCCGTCCTCATTTATGAGACAATAGCAAGAGTTGCTAACATGAATTTGGTCAATGTGACGCAAAGCTTTGCGATGGACATTTTTAGTAACCATAAGGTTGGTTTTCTCACTTTTGTAATCACTGCGCACGAGTCCACTTTAATGCAGGCGCAACCCTCGTGACGAAACCATGTGCAACAGACAAGGCCCACCATGTGCAGCTAGCACTTCATCTTAGTCTTCATCTATGCTGCCATACGTTCGGAAAGTGTGCAATGTAGAGAAGTGGACTTGCAAATTAAGAAAAAGGGGCTATAAACAGAGAAAGTGGAGGTTTATAGAATCGCACTAGCAGTTTTTCTGTATTTTGTCTGTCTACGTATTAAAACCTTTCACTGAAGAAATGCATTCTTTGAATCCAAACCAACTAGCGCAGCTTGTTACGCTTATCACTGCGCATTGTAACACCGTTCGGCAGCCACACTGAAACACAAGCCATGCTTCAGTGCGTGGTGGCAATTGCCATAACTTCACATCAGCCACTTATCCCTCTACAGTGCTCACAGTGAGGCCTGAAGTGGCGACGTACTCACCTCTATGATTGCACGCATCACCAGGCCTGCCCCCTTCACAATGGCAACCGACGGATGCTGCATAAGGTAGAAAAACGCCCTCTACATTTCTGTTCCGTCTTGCAAGCATCACTGTGCAAGTGACTCATTGCATCAGACAGAAACAATGAACACATTGGCACATATAGTAAGCCACAAGATGAGTGCTAGTATAAAAATGCTTTAAAAAGACATGTAAATGAGGCTGTCGTGAGCCTGTTGCTCGACAGCTACCGTTTGCACATAAAGTAAAACAATACTTGAATAACACTGTAGCGAGAATGCGTAGCTTTATTCTTATTATTTCGGTATAACATCCTTCTCATTCTCAATGTAATGAGTAACCCAGTGCCTATAGCATAGGCAGATGATAAAAATTGATGACTAATTGACTGACAGTATTCAACCTCACAAAGCAACAACAGGGCTCAAAGACTGCTATAATGGAGGGATCCGAGTTAATTTTGATGGCACGATATTCTTTACTACATATCCAAATCATGCATAAAAGATGTTTTCAAATTCCACATCAATCAAAATGCAGAAAACTTGCTTGGCATAAGTTGAACCTTAATGTTTCAACATGCAACATGGGCTGCCTGTCTCTATGCTGTCCTGCCCATCGTGTGATTGGCGAGGATATGTGGATGCATGTAAACATGCACAGGAAGAAAACTCTTGGCTAACAAATGAGAAGATGGAAGACCTGCCATGGTGGCTCAATGGCTACAATGTGCTGCTGAGCATAAGGTTGTGGGCTCAATTCCCGGCCACAGAAACCACATCTTGTTAGAGGAAAAATGGAAAAACGTTTATGTGCTTCGATTTAGGTGGATGTAAAAGAATCTCAGGAGGCTAAACTGATCTAGAGCCCTCCACGATAGCATTCCTCATAGCCCCAGTGCTGCCTTGGGACACCAAAACCCACCCAATGCAATCAAATCAAACAACAAATGGGAATAGAATAAGATGCTGCTGCCATCAGATGTCTAGCAGAAATGTCCAGCAGTTGAACTAGGCAACAGAAAGGAGTTAAGTTTAAGCAGGCCTCCTACAAAGGGGTGCGTAAACTGGCAGCTATCAGTAGTGTAGGTCAGTATGTACTGTCTGGTCAGCCCGCACACGAGTTTGGCCCTCCATTCCCGTGAGTAAGATTACTTTCACCAACCTGGAAGAGCTGGAAGACCACACGACCGTGAGATGCCACCAGCTCGAGTAGAGAGTCAAACTGTGCACCATCTGTCGTCTCGCTGTATGGCGGGCACATAGCAAATGTCAGCAGGTCAAGCAAAGCACTCACGACCAAGGCCCCTGTGCCCCGCTCCTGCAAGGGAAATCCTCTTGGTTGACAGGCACCATAAGAGCCAAGCAGTGCCTGCTCCATGATGAACAAAACGAGAACAAGGTAAAAGCGCGAGCCAACGTTTCGACAAGCGGACTTGTCTGTCATAACGTTGGCTCCCGCTTTTATCTTGTTCTCGTTTTTCTCATCGTCTTGAATGTCTACCTCCCGCTTTTCCCTGTGTTTCTCCAAAAATCGCCAAAACCACGATTTGATTACGAGGTGCATCGTAGTGAGGGACTCTGGATTGATTTTGACCACCTGGGCTTCTTTAACATGCTCCCAATGCAAGGTACACAGGCATTCTTGCATTTCAACCCCGTCAAAATGCAGCCGCCGCAGCCGGGATTCGATCCCACATCCTCGGGCTTAGAGGTGGAAGGCCATAGCCACTATGCCACCACAGCGGGGATATGATATGTTACAAATATGTACTATCGGCATCAAATGAAATGCGAACAGCAGAGACCATAGTTAAAGGTATAGTGCACACCGTCCACTCATCACCATTGACAGGTGTGCACATCCAGATTGACCGTACTGCACGATGTTGCCCTGTTTTCGTTTCTACTCTGGTTCTCTTCTATTTGAAAACAAGAAAACACAAATCTAAGAAAACAAAAGCCAATATAAGGCAAGTATTATTGCCCAATGCGGCGAAACCGTATGTGCTATCGGCATCAAATGAAACACGAACAGCGGCGCGCGTAGTACAGTTTGCAGAGTCATCATTAGTGCATCATTATCATTTCTCGCTTACAAATAGAAGAGAACCACAAAAGGAACGAAAATATTGCAGTATGCGGGGAGCATCATCGTGGAGTGCAGTCAAACCAGATGTGCACGCCTGTCAATGGTGATGGCTGGACGGTGTGCACCGCACCTTCAGTTACGCACTCTGCTGTTCGCATTTCATTTGAGGCAGGGGTGTCACAAGGGTGGGGTTCCCTAGGAGGAAAAAAAGAAGCTTTGAATGGCAAAGAACCTTGCTTGAGGTGTGGCTTCACACTGATGTGAAGTTACAAGTACAAAGGAAGGCGGTGAACAATGACAAGGTTGAAAAGCAAACCTGTTTATTTTGCAAGATTGGGCCCTCCTCGCTCCAAGATGACTGGGAGAGGAAAGGCTCGAAATGGCGAGACTACAGTTCACACCACCGGTAATGTAACCGCTTATAGTGCAGGACCGGATATAATGAGGCCATTCCTGACTGAAGTTTATCTTCCTATAGAACTCAATATACATGCACATGGCTTATAGTGTAGCAGAGTAAGACGAAATAGTTGTTATAATGCGGTTCACGGAAAATACCGCAGACAAGCGAGGCAGTGGACGTGCTCTTCAATGAGGCATGCCGGCAGAGGGGAGAATAACAAAGGCTACGGGAAGGAGATGCGAATCGAGCGAGCAAACAAAAAACAGAGTTAAAGAAAAACACAGCAGCAGCAAGCCATCCAGTAGGTGGGGGATTCCCTAGGCAACAGAGGAGTCATTTGCTTTGGCCACTTGTCAGCGGTGTGCAGTCTGCACCGAACGCATGCGCACTGTCGCCCTTTGGCTCTTCATGCAGGTTGTGTGCTCAAAGTAAACACAGTCACTGATTTTTTCTGACACTAATGGGGTCACAAGAACGTCTGGATTATCAGGCAGACCAAAAAAACTAATTTCAGCGATGATATAAATGTTATTAAGGAATATTCCTCAGTTGGCTGGTTGGTTCGACATAGTTAACACTATTGCTCAAAACGACAAAAAGACAGGACTTCAGCGAGAAAAACAACACATGACACGTGAGCACAAACTATCAGTTGTTTTATTTTTCGCTAGAATGAGGCACACATATAGCCTACTCGCATGTGCAGAGATGCTCTTCCTAGTCTACCTATGCCCTCTATTGTCAGTGATTAAGCAAATCCCTTTTTTGCTGAGTGACAGAGACAGTGCGCTGACACACGAGCCATGTGGGGCCATATCTTGATGTTGAAGTCAGTCAACAATACCAGTGGGAAAACCAAGCCTGACCTCAACAGTGGTGACCTTATAAAGACCACAGCTATTCCAAAATGTAGCCGCTAGGAACTCACCACATGCTGCACGAAGCTAGACAGCAGAGCTTCAAGGAAGCCCTTTGAAGACAATAAGGCCAACTTGTTCTGCTGCTCATGGTAGAGGTCGCCATTGTCGTGCATGGGCTGCACCATCAGTGAAAAACCACGTCAGTAAAAATGCAAAGGCCCCCATGACAAAATGAAGGCAATCATAGTAGTGCAAAACCATTGTGCATATGGCATGCCCAGGGATACTAGTACAGTTGAATCTTTAGCTAACGTAAACCTACAATTCGGTTGGCCATGTTTTATTTCAACAAGCATCCTAATGCTATAACAAAATTGAAAATATGGGGTGTGATGTGGTTTCAGTTATAGCAAAACAAATATTTGTTTGCACCATGGTTCAGTCTCGTGAACTATTGCTCCCAGATAGACAGGCTGACTCTTGTTCTAAGACAGACTTCGAAGAAGTCTTCAAAGTCTTTCAATTCCTCTTTTAGGATAGAAATGCTAACTGTTGTACAAGGGCAGACTACAAGAGACTTTCAGAAAGGCCTTCTTCTGAGTGTTTACTTCAGTCTCACAACTCTTGGTCTAGGATAAACAAAGCAATAAAAATTGGCCTTATTGGAGCTCTCAAATCATGCAGATGCCATCATGCAGATGCCAATACCCTGTTTAGCAAAATTTAAGCAACTGATTTTTCGCAAATCTTTCTGAAAAATTAAGTAGATGAAACTTGCATGAAGTCAAAACCATATGAGGAACAAAAATGGGCCTCATTAGAAACAAGTACTCAAAATTCCATATTGTGGGCGAGCTCCACTACTGGAAAAGCTGGCACCACCGTCGGCGTGACGTGGCATGAGGGATCACATGGACACAGCGGCCGCGTCAGCTGCTTTGGAAGCGCCGAAGCAAGCTGAAAACGAAAGTTTAAAGTCCCACCTGCGCTGCAGTTCTGATTAAGTGATGAGGCTTTCCCGACTTGGGTGTCTGCTCGACAACATTTGAAATCACTATATAGGTAGTGGCTGCCTTTGGAGGCGTACAGCATGGTAGGCTACTGCTCGGTGCCGCAGTGCCAGACGTATGCAACGGAGCCCGGTGTCAGCCTTATTCACACATAGCCGCAGGACAAGAAGCTGCGTGAAGCTTGGCTCGCGAAACTTAGAACTGACAAGCAGCCATCGGCTACAACTGGGGTATGCAGCAAGCACAGACGAGAGGAATATTTCTGCTATGGCGCCGGGACTGCAATGTTCGGTGAGTAGCAGAAAATGCACATTGAGATGTTCGTCCGTGCTCGCATCCCGGCTACGTGCTCACTGCCTGGCTAACGTCACGACGGTTTGGTCTATGAACTTGTTGATGCTAAACACTGGCAAGTTTACTGGAATGGAAAGGGAGTGGTAAGAAGCACATTAAACAAAGGCATGTCATATGGTCATGTTTCTGTTATGAATTAACGCACTGGATTACAAAAAAGAAGCAGCACGAAATCACCTGCCGAGTGCATACAGTGAGACGCAACTTTAGAAATAATATTGAAACGTCCAAGAATTTAGAAGAAAAAAATTATTGAATCATCGTGACGGCATATCACAGTCGCCGCATAGGCATCGAAATCCCTTGTTAAAACGAAATTGTTTTTCAACAGCTCTGATAATGTCCACGCAACAATGGTTGCTTGCGGACTGTCAAATGCTCATATTCCGTGGCCTAAAACTCACAGCACGGTGCTAAAGCGTTATCCCAGTGAAAACGAAACATTGTGTGCGGACATGCATGCAGAAGTGCAGTCGGTCACCACAAACCTGTGTGATCGCTGCATGCATTGAGGCTTCGTTCTGCTTTGCGCCATTTGGTTATACAGACCGCCCACTACAAGAACATATTTTCACATAGCTTGCGCTCAGCAATAGCCGACCTTTCACGCAAGCAGGTCCGGGAGACTCCATCGTGGCGACCGCGCGCAGTGGCTTTCACTGTACGTATTCGGTAAAGAGATGGCGTCTGTAAATGATTCTGTGCTTTCAGTTTGCCCAAGAATATTATTTCGACAGTAATAAAGTTCCCTCATTTTGAGAGTACTTACAGAATTGTATAGGAGGGCTACCGTGTGGTGTTTTTATTAAGCACCGTAAGCCAAACCTATAGAGGAGCGTGCCGTATGATCCCTCATACTACGCAAGGGAGGCACTTCCGACAGATGGCGACTCCATAAGTCCACGCCCCCAGTTGTATCCACAAGTTCACAGTAGTTTAGCATAAGGGATAAAGATATAAAAAAATGTTTGCTGAAAGACCTAACTTAAGGAACATGAAATTCTGTTAAGCTTTTGATATAATCAACAATTTATGCATGACCAAATAGCCCAACATGCAATGAACATTGTAAACCATGTTTTTCTATGGTTTTCCTTGTGGTCAGCTTGCAAGTGATCTTCAGCTGTGTGCCAGGAAAGCAGGCTCCCTACTTTACAGTTTGGGATCCCACAAGCTTAGAGAACTGGGACGTGATGATTCTCTGATGACAACCTGCCTGCATTAGTGCACACAGCATGTCGATTGTCGCATGGGCCACGCCGACATCATCCAGCTTGAGAGCCTTGAGCACCAGCAGGCCAACCCGTTCCCGAACCCTGCACAAGCAAGGGTTTCAAATCCTCAGAAATGCAGTGCAAGGTTTACACACTAAAGAATGCACAGCCCTATCCTTTCCTCTCGCTGCCACTTCTGCCCACTTATTTGTTGACATTAATGGCCACCAACAGCTTTGCTTCTTTAGTATGGTGCAAGTACATAAATAACTGTCAGATGGGATCAATTACTTGGCCAGTGCCAAGTACACTGAGTGGCAACTGTACCTATGTTGAATCCAAGGCCGACAACTGGAAGTGGCTACTCAGCATGTGGGGCATAAAGCATGCAATGCCACTCAGTTGCTTCCAGAACAGGTGTGGTGCACAGTCATTGTCATGAGGTACTCTGTATAAAGGACAGACTGGATGCTGCATCAATGTGAGCTTTCAGCACAATGAAAGTGCTGGCAGATGTGACAAACTGTCACGCATTGCAGCACACTGCAGTATGTGCAAAATGTGCAACTGCCACATTTATTTCATGTTTTCATGTGAAAAGCCTCATTAGTCTTTTATTCACTGTGCAAGCTCGCAGTAGAGCCCATGTTCGACCACAGCAAATAAAATCATACTGATTTGTCCTCAGGTTGTTCCTGCAAGTAGCAGATAGAGGGAAGCTCACAGATTAAGCATCAGTGTCATCACAAAGTTCGTATCATAGTGTTCCACAGCTTTTCATGTTGCATCTTCCTCCTAGGCATGTTCAGGCAACATAAGTATTGCCACTTTCCACACGCACGCTGCCCTAAACGGGTGCATTAAAAAATTAAAATTAAATTATGGGGTTTTACATGCCGAAACCACAATCTGATTTTGAGGCACGCCACAGTGAGGGACTCCTGAAATTTGGACCACCTGGGGTTCTTTAACGAAATATTTTAAAAAAAAATCTTTAAATCTAAGTAAACAGGTGTTTTCACATTTCGCCCCCATCGAAATGTGACTGCCGTGGCCGGGATTCGATCCCACGACCTCGCACTCAGCAGCCCAACACTATGGCCACAAAGCAACCACTGCAGGTGAATGTGTGCGTGCCATAATTTGAGGGGCTTTAATGCATGGAACCTGTGCTTCATATGTACTGTACTACATACTTTTGAAGTGATCTTTCACCACTCCTGTACAACACTCAGCTAGATGAGTGTGGTGCATCGGCTAACTACATCGAATTCAATTATTTGACCATTGGTGCTCACGGCAATGCTTCCATTTATTTCCTCAGTCTTCCCTCACGACATTTAAGAAGTTTAATTTTATTAACCTACTGGATAAGCACACTTTATTGTATAACGAGGCTAAAAATACATGGCCATAACATCAAGGTATGAAAAGAAACAATTAGTGACGTTGAAGATTTCATAAAATTTAAGATCATTACATCAATATTTAACTGTATTCCTTGGAAGCAGGTGGCTGGGACAAAGATAGTAGAAATGAGCATAAATTTCAACCACACATCAATATATGCCAGCAAGACATGCACTACACCCATGAAATTAGACAATGCAAACAGGAGAGGGGTTTCTTTCCAGCCATTTCCAGCCCTTGGGAGGAGCACCACTGACCTCGAAATCTGATTGAAGGCCGCGAAGCCAGGCTTCGAGGCAAAGAGGCGCCTCAAAGCATGGAGCTGGGCCTCAATTATCTCCAAGGGCATCTCCTGGTCCAGCACTGACAGCAGGGCATTCTGAACCTGCCGCTCCTTGTTCTCCGCAAAGAAGCCCTGCGTGCAAACGCGACAGATAGGAGTAGGATTAGTGGGTCAGTGGGCAACACCTTTTATTTAAAGGGCCCCTAAATCACCTCCAATATTTTGGAACAGTTCAAGTAAACACAGGCATCAAGTTCAGAATGCCATCACGATCAACGATGCCAAATGCAGCAGTGCTATGCGGCACAGGGGCGGCAAAAAATTTTTAAAAGAAACCCGTGCTCCTCTCCGGGTCTTTCCGGTGTCCCCAGCGCTCGTCGTGATGTCACCAGGGTTCGTCTGGTGATGTCACCAGGAGCAGATGCTGTCGAGTCGTCAAGCAAGAACCTATGACTTCCGGCTAGTCTGCTGTTGGATACGTGCGCTCTGTGGTCTTCCTCATCGTGTAGCTCGCTTGTGCGCACTTGCGAATCGGTAACTATGACCCGTAACACAAGTGCCAAATGGCTTTATTTCCAACACAGATGTGCTTAGCAGCCTGATTAGCTGTGCAAAGAGAGTCCAACAGTGTTTTGTGATGGCTAGAAGGCATCTGTGTGCAGTGCTTGGCTGCAAAAGCGCCGACTGGAAAAATGAAACGACACGACACCAGCTGCTTGCAGTCATTGTTTCCTTTAACAAACGGCTTCTGTCACCTCTCTGGCAGAATGTACCAACCCACAGCGCCATCTCGATCTGGGGAAGGCAGTGACAGCAGCTGTTAATCTCCAGCAGAGGTGCTTCAGCACAGCGTCTCTCCGTACGGATCCATTACACTGGCGAGCCTTTCTAGACGTGTGCGCGACACAGGGTCCATAGCAGCACGCTTCACAGGAGCCCAAATGCCCTTGAATCTGTGCTCGGATAGGGCTACTTGTGTTACGATATGTGGCTCCCAGTGCATGGACATTGCCGCGAAATCCAGCCCGATTTCGCAATGTTTGCGTTGAAACGTCTTTTCGAGCATGAAAAGGACATTCTAGACAAAGTCCAGCATGATTGATTTCCGCCACACGGTGGTTGTTTTGATCGGCGGCGCATGACAGCACAAAAAAATTTCGAGAGGGGGGGGCTTAATAATCGAGAAATTGAGGTAAATGCAGGACGTGATTAAAAACACCCCCCAAGACATTCAAGCACTTGCCCGATGACAAAGGCATGCCTCAGTTAAATTCAGTCGCTAGTACTCAACTACTCATTGTAGAAGACATCCTTGTTATTGTATTATAAGATGAAATAAAGTGCTACTTGTCCAGTTCTATTTCATTTTCCGAAAAAAAAAGAACTCATTGAAATTACCCTTGATGGGTGGTCGAAAGGTTTCGTTTTCGCTCGACTCGTTTTTGCTTTGGAGTATCAGTTGTTTTGTTATCGCGTCGTGCTTCACTGGTTCTGCTGGCTTGCGAAACTTGCATTTGGAACAGGCAGCGAGAATCGTGTAGTGCTGCACTGGTATTGCTGGCTCGCAACATTCGCACAAACTGCAAGTAGCAAGGAATTCAACTTCCATGTGATCTCGCAGGATGCCCAAACGGTCTATGCTACTTGACCAAGCAACAGCAGCAGCGGTGAATCCAGCGCTCTGTCTTGGTTCGGTACCGCCATCTGTCAGGCGCCATTTTATTCCCCAATGGCAGCAAAGGGTGGTGATGGCGTATGCAACGACACCACTCCCCCGTTTGGGTGGTGGGAGATTTAAATTTTGAAAAGGGTATACGGACCCTTCAGATTCAATTTTCTCATAAACTAAGTCTTTTCTTGGCATGAAACAAGCACTGTGAGGTTTCTGGAATGTTATTTAAACAATCCACGTTGACTCAGTATTTTCCTTTAGTGTCCCTTTAATGCAGGTGTTACAAGCCATAACCGCAGCTCACAGTGTCCGATTACAGTATTTGCTCGATTCTAATACACACCCTTTCTGTTTTTTTCTTGTAAGAATTGGGTCATAAATTGCTTAAGCAGTGAAATCAGACAAAATATTAAAACAGTCGTCGCAACATTTGTATGCTTTACCGCATAACAAGAATGCATTGCGGCGATGCAGAATTTAGAAAACTGGCCACCATTGTGCAACAATTGTTTTTGCTAAAAAGCAGGTGAACGTTAGATTTCTAATTTCTTTACAAGCTTTAATATCATTTTAATGTTAGTCTTCTACTTTGGACATATAGCAAGTGGGCACGCATTCATTTCGGGGGTACTTTAGAATCAGGCAAATACCGCCAATTGAATCAGTGGCGTGTTGTGGCGTCTTTTTTTTTCTTTTGCATCTTGTTTAACTCAACCAGCCAGATAATTTTACCGGTTAGCACATTCTTTCTCATGTCTTTCTCTAAAACATATGAGCGAGATTCTACTGTACTTCATTCAAAGGACAGCAGCTGTTGTGGAGAGGAATAATAAAGTTAGATGCAAGGAACATTCTTTCCTGTCTGGTTGTTTCCTTACTTGTTCTCACATCTTTTCCACTAGAGGATGTAATTCCTTCAATACAACACGCTGACTTACCAAAGCAGCTCAGCTCTTTGCGCTACTGAACTCCTTGAAGGTCAGCACAAATGAAGATCCAGGGCTTTATGTTGCAACCATCCTTTGCTTTCTGTGTTCCTTTCAGTCTTTGTCATTAGCTCAAATGTCACTGCACTGGCTGCCACCAACCTTGCCTACTTGGCATAGCAAATGATAAAGGAACAGAACTGAAGCAAAAGGGCCCTTACAAAATATGACTATGGTAACACTTGCCTCTTTGGTAGCCGTGTTGAGAAGCCCACTGTAAGGTACGTTGCTGTTGAAGCGAAGCAGAATCTCGGAATAGCCCCAGTTACCTGCAGGACAAGGAGAACAGGGCCTTACTGAAGCACAAAATTTCTAGCTCATGGTATTATTGATCGTTTCTCAGCAGCCGTTCTCGGCCACAAACGCAAGCCTACATGCAACCTCATGTAGAATCACAGCAACAACTACAGTCGGCTTCCATTAATTCGAGCTTGATGGGACCGACGAAACCAGTCGAATTACCCGGCAGGCCGAATTAAACTAAAGAGAGAAAAGACGCAGAAACACGATTCACTTGGCAGTATTTGCCTTCAAAGTTAGCTTTGCCAAAATACAGCAGTGTTATACGGTGAACCACACCAAGCGGGGAAAGGTGCCATTGTATGGGACACAGCACCGTGTTTCTTAATTTACAAAGTTAAATATGCAGTCTCCAGTCACAGTACGAGCACCGAGATGCCTAATAAGCTTACTGGCATGCCTTCAGAGTTTTAGGATAGATGCCCGTTCTTTTGTTGACCCTAAAAGAGCCCTAGACTTTAGACTTGTTCATCTTACCATCTCCCTTTTAATTACCCTTCCTAAAATACAGATGATGTTTCTCCGCTTCTTGGTGCATGGTGCATGTGTGCGCTTATAATTAAGGAACGCATACTAGGCCCTGGTAACGGTCCCATATACGAGACAAGTGTGGTGGGCGAGACGAGGGTTCAAATCGCCACAGCAACACCAGAAACAGCTCTGTATGGCTGCCAGTATGCTTATTTAGTGTCTGGGTGCCCATACTGTGACTGGAGAGGGCGCATGCATGCGTGTATAATTAAGAAATGTGTACTGTGTCCCGTGACAGTGGCCGCTTTACATTATTGATATGATTCAACGCATAACACAGTTGCATTACAACGAAGCTGACCAGTCAAGTTCGAATTATCCAGCGAAGGCCAGTTTTGATATCAAAATAACGGAAATTTGGGCACATAGAAATGTATGGACGCCTGCCCGGACCTTTGGTCAGGATCAAATTAACAGTAAAATCGAATTAACTGGAGTCAAATTAATGGAAGTTTACTGCACTGCACATGGCAGCACAACTTAATGTCAAAACCTAAATGGCCTGACAACATCTCTTTTTGCTGCGGTATGCCTTACACAACTTTTATGAAAACCAGGGGTGTTCAAATAGCGATATTTTCTATTTGTGTTGAATATAAATATTGAAAAAAATATGACCTTAAAATATTGAATCGAATATGAAATATTTTCTAAAGTGCAATATAAGGTTGCCATGGAGCAAGTGTAATAAAAAGAAAGCTTATTTACATTTGATATATGCATGTAATGCCAATCACAAGTGACAACAGGTAAACTAAGGAGCTTGTATATTATAAATAATGTCAGTTATTTCGTGCACCACAACAATGCCAGTAGTGAAACAATGGGACAGCACGTCACCTTGTGCATGTATACTGTTGTGTTCGTTGAAGCTGCACGTCAATTTTCAAAAATACAACAGAGATGACAGTGGCCAAATAAAACCTTGCTTTGCATAAATTGAGACAACAAATTCATAAACTGCCTAAATGTGAACCACTCTCTTGAATGAGTGGAAGTTATTGCACAGGAGTTGGCTGCTTCATGCCTTCACTGAGGAACTGGTGCCTTTTTTCATCCACGGCTGTCCTGAAGCAGAATCATTTAGAACAGTTCCCGCTTGCTTCCCTATTTCTCGTCTGACACTCAAGAAGTGTTGTTATCCCTTCTGCTTAAAGTGAAAGAAATATTAGAGAATTTTGAATACAATCAATCTCCAATATACAAAACTGGAAGGGGATCACGAAATAGTTCTATATTAATAATTTGCAACATAAAATATGCATATGTGAAGCTTATCTGAAAACTCGGCACATCTTGAGATCCCGAGAGTTCCCCAAGAGATTCAGAGTTTCCTGAAATCGTGAAATGTGGGAATTTACCAATTTGCTTCTCCAAAGCCATGTCTAAAACACAGTAGTTCACTTTTTCATACATGAATGCCGCAAGTTGCTTGAGTTGCAGAGTGGTCTTTGATTAACTGATCACAACGCTAATCCTAAAAAAGTCCATGCTGAACGCACTTCATTCGTGCTCACAGTAATACATGCGAGTGGGAATAGACGCAGATGTTCTGCAAGCCGAAAGCCACTTTTAAATTGAACAGTGTCTGCGAGTGCAGGGAGCCAGCGACACAGCGGCTGAAGGGGAAGGATGAAGAGCAAACAAACCAAGAGGCGAGCACTGAACGACACACGAGACGAGCAGACTTGCAGACAAGAAGCGAAGACAACTGCCTTCAATAGGAAGTCCATTCAAAAACCGAAACCTGAAACAACAGCCTCCCTAGGTTGACTCGTTTCCAACGTATGACTATCAGCCGTTCAACGGTGTATTGTAATGGGCCTGCGGCTGGGCCCGTTCACATACTGCAAATTGCAGTACGAGTACACTTATAGCATCACGGTATGTATCCATGCAGGTTAGCTTGCTTCTGCAGTGTGTGCATTTCTACTTCATATTGAAAAGAAAAGAAAAAAAAAATAAGACTTGCAATAAGCACTACGAAATCTCATGTTCGAGCAATTCAGGTTTTTAGGGTTAGCATTGTGACCATTATATCAAAAGCCATTCCACTGCGCGAGCGACTTGCAACATTTGTGAGCAAAAGTAAGTCAATTCTTGTGCATTCGACACAGCCTTGGAGAAGCAAATATGTAAGTTGCTCCTTTTCATAATCTCAGGAAACTGAGCTTGCACACATGCACGCATGCGCGCACACAACACACATACCAATAGGTGGTGGTGTGTGAAGCATGCGAAGGTAGGTGGCCTCGACATCCTCGTCGGGCGGGCAACCAAGTGGCCCCACCCGCCGGCCTCGTCCCCACTGGCCTGGCTGGCCCGACACCAGCACATCTCCGTTACCTGATGAACGCACCCCATCCAGCAGCGTGGCTAGTAGGGCATCCCTGCATGAAACACCAGAAAACCATTTGCACTTTCAAGAGCACGCCCTGGATAACCATGCTGCATAAGCGCTTTCAAATAGCAGCTGAGTTCATTGCCACCAGGTTTCTAACACACACACTAAACTTGGCAGCTCAGATCCTATTAACAGCAACCTACGAGCATGTTGTTGGCAACCGTCTATGCTGTCCGCTGAAACGGTGCCGTTACATTAGCGCACAGGTACTCCTGGCAGCAGTTTTGAGGTCAATCAACATACAGCAACAATACCTTGTGACAGTGATCAGATTTCTAGGTTTTGTGAAATGAATGAATGTGTGGTGTTTAGTGGCACAAGTGTCAGGTATGGCCAAAGAGCGCCATACTAGTGTTAATGAGTTCGCAGTGGAGTGATAAGTTCTATGAAGTTAATGTGACGTGGCTGTAAAGGGGCCTAAAAATAGTCGCTGTAAATGGACAAGCATTAAAATGCATTGCAAAAGAATTATGAAATATACAAAATATGTCAGATGCTAAAGTTGGCTAGAGCACTACTGCCTCCCCAGAGCCCTTGAAACACAAGGGCCATGTGCTATACAAAACAACTGTCACAGCAGCATCCTCTGGAAGGAGGATGGGCTATGAATTTAATGGTCTTACAACATGTGGGACAACATTATTCAAGAAAGCAAGGACTGCTTTGGTCTTAAAAAGCGGTTCTTTACCAAGAAACATAGCCTGATGAAGAGGGACACAACAGCGGCATGCAAGAGGAAAATGTTTCTGCCCCTCTCCTTCGGCTTCCCAACACTTCAGGAAGACATGGAGGACACATCTACCCCCCATCGCCACACCTACCACAGGTTGGAGGCTCGTTACCAGTCAACAGAAAGTTCCGAGTGCGAAATTATGTTCTATTCTGAGTAGAGTGAATAGCACATCCATTCTTCATGTTTTTTTAAGTTGGAGGTCAGAAACCAAACTTCGGCTTAATCACGTGAAGCTTATTGTTCGTTCCAGCATCCCGCAAGCATTGCCAGTGGCTTCGCAGTTTGTTTCATAGGAAGGGCTTCATGTCTGTGGTAGGGGAAGTAACAGAAGGAATACCTTGCGATGCTATTGATTTGGCACTTTCGTCAGCAGGCACATCACCCTCGATTCCTCTATGGCCAGGAACCCAACATATTACTACATGTCTATGAGATAAATAAGTGTTGTACAAGAGTGAGTAAAGTTCAATGAAAACAGGGTTTGTATGCTTTTGTAGAGACATTAATGCTTTTACAAGGCTGAACGACATAATAGTTCTGCGGAAACCCGCAAGGTGAAGAGAAGTAATTAATGAAGGGAAAATCAGACATCCAAGTGCTACAAAGGAAAACCATACAGGTTCCTCGAAAGACAAGCTTCGCAGTCGAAGAAAAATTCGTCCTGGTCCAGGACTCGAACCCGGGACCACCACCTTTCCGGGGCAGCCACTCCACCATCTGAGCTAACCAGGCGGCTAGCAGATGGCACCAAACAAATGAGGGATTTTTGCCTCGTTTCAGAATCGGAATGACAAGGACAAGGTACCCGGCAGCCTATATAGCATTGAAAAGTGCGAGTAGCATTATTTGAGTACCACTGTGGAGAAGTTTAATCATGTCGTACATGATCCTGTCAGGTCCAGGTGCAAAAACTGACATGCGGCAAAGAAGGCTGTCAACTCGGCGATGTTAAAAGGCAGGTTATAGGATTTGTTCTGTCTGCATTTGCGGTCGGTGGTCTCACATTCTACTATTTGTTTGTGCTTTAGGTATGCCTCAAAATAATGATTAGAACTGGAAACGCACTCAAAACGTTCCCCAAGAGTGTCAGTTTGATCTTCCAAGCTGTTCCTTTCATCGTTCACTAGGGGCAACGGATGAATTTCTTGTCCCTTTAGCCTTCTGAGCTCGTCCCATACTGTAGCCTCTTGAATATATGAATTTATACCTGAGAGAAAGCTCTGCCAGCTTGCCCTGTTTGCCTCTCATTGCGTCCTTCTCTGGGATCTAACCTGTTTAAATTCTATTAGATTTTCGGCAATAGGACATTCACGTAGTTTGCCCCAAGCTTTATTTTGTCTCCATGCCTGTGTGCAATCGTCATTCCACCAGGGGAACCGTCGTTTGAATGAAGTAGCACTTGTTTGGGGAATTGACTTTTCAGTGATGTCAATGATAAAAGTGGTAAAGAATGATGCAGCATGATCCATAGTAAAATTATTTATAAAATCTCGTGATAAGTAGGTGGATTCCTTAAAAGCTTCCTAGTCAGCTGAGGCCAGTCTCCAGCGAGGGACCTGCTGAGAGGAACCATGCTGGGTTAATAAGTTCAGCATTACTGAGAAGTGATCACTTCCGAATGGATTTTTAATTACATGCCATTCTAAATCCGGGAAGATAGAAGGGGAGCCAATCGACAGGTCTATTGACGAGTGTGAATTATGGTGAGGATTATAGTACGTTAGTTCCTTCTTCAAAAGGCATACACCAGAGTTTAAAAACAAGTTTTCAATGAGTCGACCTCTCGCGTCGCATCGTGAGTCTCCCCAGATCATGTTACGAGTGTTAAAATCTCCCACAAGTACCTAAGACTTGAGGAGCTGATCAATGAGGCTATAAAAGACTTCTTTCAAGATGATGGTTCGGAGCTATATAAATGGAACATACAGTGACCACTTTATTAAAAAGAATGGCCCGAACTGACACTGCCTAAGGGGCGTCTGAAGAGCGACATGTCGGCTACTACTGCTACACCGCCAGAGGCATTAGCCTCGTCGCTGTCTTTTCGAATGATGGTGCAATTCATCATCATCGTCATCATCATCAGCATCATCATCATCACCACCACCACCACCACCACCCTATTTTATGTCCACTGCAGGACGAAGGCCTCTCCCTATGATCTCCAATTACCCATGTCCTGCGCCAGCCAATTCCAACTAGCACCCACGAATTTCCCACTTTCATCGCCCCACCTAGTCTTCTGTCGTCCTCGACTGCATTTCCCTTCTTTTGGCACCCATTCTGTAACCCTAATCATCCACCAGTTATCTAACCTGCATCATACGTGACCTGCCCAGCTCCATTGTTTTTCTCTCAATGTCAATTAGAATAATGGCTGTGCCCGTTTGCTCTCTGATCCAAACCAATCTCTTTCCGTCTCTTAACGTTATGCCTAGCATTCTTCGTTCCATCGCTCTTTGCGTGGTCCTTAACTTGTTCTCAAGCTTCTTTGTCAGTCTCCAAGTTTCTGCCCCGTATGTCAGCCCCGGTAAAATGCACTGATTGTACATTAAGAAAATTTGTGTTCGTATGTTTCAAATGTGCCTCTTGAACACACAGCAACCTTGGATTATGTTTGTATAGGAGTTCTCTAATATCATCAAGGTTATGAATGAGTCCTTTAACATTCCATTGTAGTATTTGTGTCTCCATTATGATAGAAGTGTTTTGTGCTATGTATTTAAGAGACGAAGGTTAACTCATGGGCCTTTTCCAGGTGCCGTAATGCCAGCTTTGTCTTTCTTGGAGCGATCACGAGAATCTCACCGCTCCTTAGGCGCTGGTGACGCCATCTGGCTTGTGGTTATGTCCATCGCCTCTTGCAAGTCGCTGGACACGCACTCTTCTGAGCACTGTGCCTGATGTGGAGGCCTCAACACGTTGGAAGACACCCTTTTGATGGGGTGGCAAAGCAGCGCTAGCTGCAGCCAACAAGGGGCAGATGGTGTCACCAACGACTCATTGCGTGTGGGCCGGACAGCTGCCAGGAGCCATTGTGGCACCGCCCCCTGACGCACCACTTTGGCAAAGCTGTTCATTGGCAGGTATGACACCCACCTATGAGCCTCCTTAAACGTTATATTTTCCTTTACTTTGAGTGTGACTATTTCTTTTTCTTTCTTTCAAGACAGGCCCGACCGCGAGTATGCAGGATGCTCGCCATCACAGTTGACACAATGTGGAGCGTTTTCGCAAGTTTCAGAGGCACGGTCACCGGAACAATATTTTGCACATGTCTGCCAGCCTCGGCAGTTCTGGGAACTGTGGCCGAAATGCTGGCATTTGCAGCATCAAAGAGGATTTGGAACATACGGCCTGACCCGCAGCTTTACATACCAGCCTCGAGCGTCTCAGGCAGAATGCTTTAGCAAAAAGTTAGTACTAGATGCTTGGTTTTGATCTCCTTGCAATTGCACCTTAGCATAATTCTTTTAACATTGATCACATTTCGGTCGCTCCAGCCTTCCAACAGTTCAGCTTCTGTTAGCTCCATCAGGTCATCATTGGAGACAACACCACAGCTGGTGTTCATAATTCAGTCTGGGGATATTGTCACTGGGATTTCCCCGAATGACTACTTTAGGAAGCTTTTCATGCTGTTTCACATCGCAGGGTTCCAAAAGGAGATCACCATTAGCCATTTTCAATATTTCCGTATATGTACGAGCCATTTTCGAGCCATTTCCGTATATGTACGGCGGCGGTTTTCTGTCCCGCAAGGTCTTTGCCGTACGGGTATGGTTTCAACCCTCCGTTTGAAATTTCACGCCATAATGACGATGCGTGCTCACTGGGAGGCGCTGCCACCTCATAGGACTAACAAGAAGCGCTTGAAATTTGTGCTCCCATCTTGTGGAGATAAACAGAACTGATTTCTAGCTTCAGCACGTCGCGCAGACTCGGTTTCAGTTTCGCCGCATGATTGCAATGGAGGCGCGCAATACGCGATTTTTCTCTTTGTCGGCACTCTCTTGCAGGGGCGGTAGAAGTTTATTGATTGGCGCTGCTCTGAGCTTGTTTATCACCACCACTCAAGAGGTATTCTTGCTCTCAGTGGCAACGCGCTTTTATGGTTTCATTTCCACCGCGTGATCGCAACGGAGGCGCGCGAAACGTGATTTTTCTCTTTGTCGGCACTCTCTTGCAGGGGCGGCGAAAGTTGATTTCTATCTTGATTGGCGCTGCTCTTAGCTTGTTTATCACCGCCGCTCACGAGGTATTCTCGCTATCTACGGCAACGCGCTTACACGAGAGGGTGCCTCAGACCTCTGCCCAAGGCAGCTGCATGCAGAGAAGATGCCATGTGCGTGCCAACACAACTCGTCACTCCAAGAGGAGAATAGACACGCATTTTAGGTGTGCAGACTGTGATAAGGCGCTGTGCGTAGACCCATGTTTCAAGGAGTACCACACTCTGAAATACTACTAAACATTTTGCAGTTCTGAGTGATGCCGACACCAAATTACTATTTATTCCCGACTTTATACATTTTGTACATTCAAGATCCACAATAAAGTAATTTGACCACCTGGGAAAGTTCTTTTTCAAAATAATTCGACCCTCAAAGGGTTAACAGCAACACTCGGGCACATGCCTGGCAGTACAATTCACACTGTCTGCTGACAACCACAGGTGCTAACAGGTGATAGGAGGGGCTACAGTCAGTCTGGAGCATGCGTCTCACATTCGGAATACGGCCTGAGCAATGGTAACAATCTACAGTTTGACAGACAGCTGGTGTGGTGCTAGACGCTGCCACTCTGCGTGCAGATTGCCAAGACAAATCGGACACTGGGACATCATTGCTCCTGGTGGCCGGCTGTGTCGTGAGTGCCGTCCCATTTTTTACTTCATACAACGATCGATTTTTCATACGGCCTATTCAACAATCGATTTTCATACAGCACCACCACATATCCCATAGAGCCAAAGTACAGTCAAATATCGTTACTAAGAACCATCACATTAACGAATATTTTAAAAATCTCCGCCAGATTGCCTATATTTTCAATGTAAAAATATTTCAGAACTACGAATTTGAATACAATGCATATTTCAGAATAACACACGCAGTTTCTTTACCCCTTTATAACCAAGGAACATCAGTATTATGAATTAGGCTAAATGTAACAGCGCCGCAACTCTCGAGTGAAACAGAAACTGCGAGTGCAGTAGCTATCATCATCACCATGTCGAGTGCCAACTGCTTCACCACAAAGTTCATCAAGAACTTCATGTCAAAGGTATGACGATGTTCACATGAGATCAAACAATGAATGCAGCTAGCGATGGCGCCAAGAAGAAGCGAAAGCTGTTTTTGCTGCAGGTCAAATCGGACGTACTGCAGGAAATAAACGCAGGGGAAAAGCAAATTGACGTGAGCAGATAGCATGGCATTGCACCATCGAGAGTCGCGACTCTTTTGAAAGACTAAAACAAGATTGTCAAGCTTTACTGGCAATCGCAACTCGCTCCTACGAGGAAACGGCTGTGACTGGAAAACTTTCAAAATGTGGACCAAACTGTTCTCACGTGGTTCAAACATGTCAGACTGCAAAACATTCCCGTGTCTGGCCCAATGCTCCAAGAAAAAGCCCCCGAATTTGCCAATGCACTTGAAATAACTGGTTCGATGCCAGTGCGGGTTGGCTTTTTCGTTTCCACCAAAGGAACGGAATAATTTGGCAGGTGGACTCGGGCGAGGAAAAGGCTGCTGACAGAGAAGGCACGAATTCCTGGTGCAATGATCGTTTTCTAGAGGTGGCTAAATCATACTCTGAAGCTGATATTTTCAATGTGGATGAGACTGCATGTTTTTATCAGCTCCTGCCAGACTGGACGATGCACTTCAAAGGGCAGCAGTGCAAAGGAGGGAAGAAGTCGCATCTTCGCGTGACAGTCCTGCTCTACTGCAATGCAACAGGCCTGAAGAAAATTAAACCGCTCGCCATCGGCAAGTACACGAAGCCTCGCAGCATGAAAAATGTCATGTCGTTACCGTGCGACTACCGTGCCAACAAACGAGCCTGGGTGACCAGAGAACTCTTTTCTGAGTGGCTCATCAAACTCGACGACCAAATGAGGAGGGATGACGGAAGAATTCTACTGGTCGTCAACAACTGCTCTGCTCACATACCGAATGTTCGCTTGAAGCACATTCGCTTGGAATTTCTGCCGCCAAACAACACGTCCTTGCTGCAACCCCTAGACCAGGGCATTATAAAGAGTGTGAAAGCAGAATTTCGTCAGTGCCTTGTCCAGCGGTTGATTATCAACCTCTGCCTAAAGCAGCCAACTGCAATCAATATTCGTCAGGTAGCAGAAATGCTCACAGGAGCTTGGTGGAACTTGAAGGTGTCCACCATTAGCACCTGCTGGTGAAAAAAAGGGCATGTCAAAGCACCTATGCAGCTTGAAGATGGCCTGGAGGTGACCGACAACAACCCAGGAGACCTGTGGACCAAGGTTGCAGAACTGCTGCCCGCCATCTCTTCCTTCAACGACTATGTGGAGAGCGACAGCGCAGCACTAATGGCGGCGGACCAGACAACCAAAGAGACTGTGTTCGCAAAGTCTCCAGTGATGATGACGACCTGAAGGAAGACGACTGTGGATCACCAAACACAGAAGATGAGATTGTGTCGAACATGAATGATTTAGTAACATGAACAAAGTCTGCACTTTCATAGCTCAATGCAATGACGTACCCAATGATGTATTGTGCAAAGTGGAAGATGTGGACGCACTCCTAATTGGTCGTGCGTGCTGCACGCGCCAGAAGAAAACCACCGATTTCTTCACATAAAGCAGCTTTGAAGTGAGTGAAATATTTTTATTTGAGAGTACGCTTGTCTGCACATGCGTCTACTGCCAAGGTACGTCCTCTTCATTCCTAGGTTTGTCCACTGGCTTATAACCACAAGTTTCTCATTACAACGATATTTCAATATAATGAAAGATTTTTGCCGGTCCGGCGTGATTTATTATATCGAGATTTGACTTTAGAAAGTTTAAAATTTCACTTACGGTGCCGAAATCCTTCACCATCTGATTTTTCAGACTCTTTGACGCGACCACAGGTACGAAACAACATTCACTGAGGCCACTACCGCCTCCATTTTATCTCACACCCTCGACATATGAACGATGTTCTAATGTATTATTCCAGAAAAGTAACATACTGTCATTCTATCACATGTTGGCTCTATTGGTGCTGGTCATACCATTTACATCTAATGCTGGATACGGCAACACATATGGACAATCTAGAACACCCCCTGTAATGCTGTTTCACATGTTCTTCAATGTGAATTGAACTTACAGCATACTCCCGACAAGACACTCACCGGTCACTGGAACTGTAATGGCGTGTATCCCCCTGAGCATATTCAATGGAAAACTGTTGCACATGATCTCTTGACCGGACAATGCGGCACACCTGCAAACAAAAATGGTGTGTTAAGGCTTCAAGTCTTCAAGCATGGTCAGCCGTTAAACCCAACAGTGAAAAAAGAAATGTCGGTTACTAATGATTACAATTATACTTCATTAAAGAGACACTAAAGGCAAATATTAAGGTCGGCATGGACTGTTTATATACCATTCCAGAAACCTTGCAACGCTTGTTTTGTGCTAAGAAAAGACTTAGTTTACGCGAAGATTGCATCTGAAGGGTCCGAATACCTTTTTAGAAATTCAAATCTTCCAGCCACCCAACCGGCGGAGTGGTGACGTTGTATACACGATCACCACCCTTTGCTGTCGTCGGTGTGTAAAACAGCGCTTGACAGATGGCGGTACCGAGCCAAGACAGGGCGGTAGATTCGCTGCTGCAGCTGCTTTTTGGTCGTGGCGTAGACTATTCGGGCATCTCGCGGCTCACATGGAAGTTAAATTTTCTGCTACTTGCAGTTTGTGCAAGTTTCGCAAGCCAGCACAAACAGCACAGTGGTACACGATAACGAAACTACTGAAATGCAAAAGCGTGGGCAGCGCAGAGTCGAGTGAAAACTAAACCTTTCGACCGCCCGCGTCGTTGTCAAGGGCAATTTCAATGCATTCCGTTTTCTAAAAATTAAATAGAACTGGACAAGTAGCATTTTATTTCATCTTATAATACAATACAAGGATTTTCTTTTTTTGCAACAAGTGGTCGACTACTAGTGACAGAATTTAACTGAGTGCTTTCGTCATTGGGCAAGTACTTGAATGTCCAGGGGAAATCTCTAATCACGTCCAGCATTTACCTCAATTTCCCGATTATTAAGGCTCTGTTCGCAAAAATCCTAATGCCTTAGAGATTCTTGAGCACTAATCTAGCACTTTAGCTTAACTTAATATTTGCTTTTAGTGTCCCTTTAAGGTTTATGTTCCAAGCCAAATATTTGCATTGATAGATGCTGCAGTGGAGGCTCCGGATGATCACCTGGGGTCCTTTACTATTTTTTAATCTACATTAAAATTTATTTATTCCCATACTTGTAAAATTCTGCAGGTCCAAGAAAAAAATTAGGCAGCATGTTACACTCCTGTAACACGTGAAGGCGAAAGCCTGCTACACACACAGTAATGTGCCATCTTGCATCATCGCGTCGCTGCTTTTGCAGTTCGGCTTCTTCGGCTTGTTTTCGATGCATAGCTACAGTTTTGCACATTCGTATAGCGGGGTCAGACTCTCACCAACAATGTTTCTCTTACTTTACACTGCATACTCTCAGCAAGCAGGGGATTGAAGCATATGCCATTTTGTGTGTTGTATGGGTGATTTCAATGAATGTATGCAATGTTCACTTCACTTTGCTGAGTGCTTGTAGCCTCAGAGCCATTGCATTTTTGCTTGCTGATGGGGGTATGAGGGATTAAGAAGATCACATTTTATTTTTACCCCCTCGACCAGATGGCTTGTTTCTGTATGTTGTATGTGTGATTCCAATGAATGTATACACTGTCTGCTTCACTTTGATGAGTGCTTGTAGCCTCTGCATTAGGAGATGGATGAGCCATTGCATTGTTTGCTTGCTTAGGGGGGTATGAGCGATTGCTGATAATAGTTTCTGTACCACTGGACCGGAAGACGCTTTTTTCAAGGCCATCGGGGGTATAAGCCACTTAAAGCTTTCGCCTTAAAAAGTTATATTCTAGGGTTTTATATGCCAAAACTATGACTTGATTATGAGACACACTGTAGTGGGGGACTCCAGATTAATTTTGACCACTTGAGGTTCTGTAACGTGTACCCAATGGACAGTACATGGGCGCTTTTGCATTTTGCCCCCCATCAAAATGTGGCCTCTGCAGCCGAGATTTGATCCCACGCCCTTGGGTTTAGCAGCACAACACCAAAGCTACTACGCCATCACAGCGGTTCTCAAGAACCCCTAGCTAGAGAAGTCTAAACAAGTTTGGCAACAGCTGGTGCCAAAAAGAATGGAAGAGAAAAACTGTAGTGTCACTTCATCAGAAGATAGCCACACTAAACATCACATTCACAGCAATAGTAATAAACAATATTTGAATGAATTAAAAATTTTGCAACGTAGTCAATGGCAACAAAATCTGCAGAATGAAACTGAAATTCAGCAGTAAAAAGCCGTAGGGATGTTAGAACAATTATGAAGTAATAACACAAGTTATCAAGTAATTAGTTCATATGAATCAAATGAAATGTCAGTACACAAGTGTTTTGCATTCTGCCCCCTTCGGAACGGGGCCACAGAGGCTGGAAATCAAAACTGCAACCTACAGTCAACAGCGGGCCATGGCTATAGAGTTACCGCAGCTGGTGAGAATCAAGTTCATGTCTGACAAGTTTGTGGATCTTACACGTGATAACTGGCCATATTGCTCAGCACTTCAAATTCGACGAGAATTCGACCAAAATAATCTTATAGTGTTAGCCCTAATCCTGCAAGAAAATTTTTTTTGGTGCCACAGTAACTTTGGTTTTCTGTACTTAGTATGCACTAACTTGACAGCCATAAAGAGGTCTAAATGCCTTATTACTAGGGCAAATACCGAATACCGAATGAAATATTTCAAATCGAATATAAAATTGAATAAAGAAAAAAAAATCCGGACATCGAATCGGACAGCGATTATCAGATAATTTGCGTGAAATGAACAATGAGAAAAGAGAGGCCAGGCCGTCCGATGAAATAAAAAATAAAAAGTGATATGAAGAATGAATTCACAGAATTCTCACGTGGCACACTACATCTTGACGTCTTCATCAACCTGACTGCTTGGAAATTATACAGGGAGTCACAGGCTACAGTATCATTTTTTGTTGCTTTGCGAAATCTCCTGATGCTTAAGCAATTATTCTTTCTTGTTGCCGGAACACAGACTTTTAGGCTTCCAAATTTTGTGCAAAAAACACTCCTGCACATGCTCAGGAGGCTAGCCACATTGCTTAACAGGAATCTTGGTAGTTATCGGAAACTTAGGTACATGTGAATCGAGATGTATAGTATGCTCTACTCTTATTAAAGGGAACACCAAATTAGTATGCCAGCACTGATAACTAAGTTCATATAGAAAGGTTAGGAAAATAACTTTTTATCAATAGAATGTCTGTCAAATAGAATTACCGCATTTTCCTATGTATAAGTTCAATTTCTTTTTTCCGAAATTTTCGGCGGTGGGTCTCATTCACTGGTGCAATTTATGTATGGAATAAATCTGGCTCGTGGAGGCAGTGCGTGGTCCGGACTCGAAAAGGTACCTCTGTGCTGCGCTATGTCTGCGTACGTTAAGAGACAGCTCTATGGTTTAACTGAATCCGAAGCCCACCGCTACGGCATCCCTCATACCTCATATGTCGCTTCGAGACGTTAAAGCAAACAATTTGCTGCTTTTCCTAGTCAAAAACATGATGATGATGACGTGCCACAACCACACGCCACCTTCTGCCACGCACAGTATCTACATTTCAGAAGAAATTCAAAGTAACATGAAATTGGCTTGCAAAAACGAAATGTCATGACACCTTCATTGCACTAATCGTTGCGGAGTGTTTCACATGTGTAGCATCTGTCGCGTCATATTTCTCACTAACCATTACGCCACCTGCGAGGCAAAAAAGTTACGATGCGAAATTCAAGCTGTGTGCAATTGCATTTGCACAAGAACATGGAAACCGGGCTGCAGGAAGGCAGTTTAGGTTAGTGAGAAAATTATATGCGACTGGCGCAAAGCCACCAGCGTGCCCTAGACAATGAAATCGACTAAGAAGGCCAACCGCAGCAAGAAAGCACACTGGCTAAAGCTCGAGGTTCATCTGCGCACGTGGGTACTCAAGCAACAAGCCAAAGGCAGGGGGCCGTCTACAGTGCAGCTCCGTCTCAAGGCGAAGAGCTTTGGAATGGAGATTAATACTGTTGGATTTATGGGCGGTCCGTTGTGGTGTTTTCACTTTATGCGGCATAATAAGTTGGTGATTCGAGCGCAGACGAGGATGTGCCAGAAGCTCCCTGACGACTTTCAGGAACAACTCGAGAACTTCAGTGCGTTTGCCAAAGAAATTGTGACCAAGGACATCTACGCGAGCCACATCGTAAACATGGACAAAGTCCCGCTTACCTTTGATATTCCCCTTGGGAGGAGCGTCGCCAAGAATGGGGAGAAAACTATAACGGTGAGGACAACTGGCCATGAAAAATCGCACTCGACTGTTGTTCTCGCCTGCTGAGCAGACTGTATGAAGCTGCCTCCCATGTTAATTTTCAAGCGGAAGACGCTACTAAAAGACTCCTTTCCTCCCGCTGTGGTGGTACAGGCCAATGCCAAAGGATGGATGGATGATGATATGATGAGTCTATGGCTCGACCAATGTTTTTCGTGTCGACCCGTCAGATTTTTTCACGTTAAGAATGGAATGCTTGCGATAGACAGTATGCGGGCACACATCACGGCTTCCATAAAAAAGAAGATTAGTGCGAAGAACCGTGTCCCGGTGGTGATACCAGGCGGCATGACGAAGATACTGCGGCTGCTGGACATTTCTGTGAACCACAGTTTCAAGGCAAAGCTGCGACGCTTCTGGGAGTCATGGATGTCCGAGGGCGACCACAGATTTACGCATACAGGACGCATGAGACGCGCAACATTTGCAGAGGTGGCCAAATGGGTCTCCGACGCTTGGGACTACATTTCTACAAAAACAGTCGTAGCTGGGTTCTCAAAGGCCGGATTGATCCTGCTCGCGAGCGGTGACGATGTTGGCGAAGAAGACATCAGTGAGTCTGAGGACGACAGTGATGTGCCGGCGGAACTCCCACTTGAAGTTGAATTACTTGTTAATGACTCGGAGGAAGAAGGGTTCTATGGTTTCGCCTAAATGCCGTCTGTAAGTACATGCCATCTGTGTGTATCAATAAACCATTTTTAAAAAATTAGTTCTGTCTAGACACCGGTGCGATTTATATCTGTTTTTGTTTTTTTGGAAAAACTGGCGTTTTGAGGGGGGTGCGACTTATACAAAGGTGCAACATATAGACCGAAAAATACGGTAAGTGCCTTTTTACTTACCTGTGAAGCTGAAGTTATCATAAATACCAACGGGGTTCTCAGTTTAATAGTGGCCCATACTGTGCTTAATGGTGATTTCGTACTAATGCATTGTTCCTGGGTCTCCTACACTATAGCTTACCTGCACTGGGTGGGAGTGGTAAGACCAACCTCCCAGCTCTCCAGTCTGTACAAGCTCAAGCTCTGCGAATTTGTCTTGGCCTTCCCAGATGTGCATCCATGGCAGCAACAATAGCCATTGCGCATGATCAAGCCATCAATACGTATATTCATGTCAACTCTTTAAGGATGCACATCAGGCACTTCGCCTGACTTCCATCGCATCATCTCGCCTCCCTTCCTGCCGCTCACCCTCGAATGCGTTTAGCAAAATTATTGCCGCCAGCCATGGAACTTTACCGTCAAACTTCACGCCTGCAGCATGACCATCTCTACCGCTGTGGTGCCTGCATCCACTCCAGGCCCTTCTTGTCATTCCCGTAATCAAATAGAATACGGAGATGTCATCTTTCGCCCTCAAACAAACCGTGCTTTCACTCCTACATGACAAGCACAAAGAATGCACCCACGTTTACACGGACGGTTCTGTATCCTCTAAAAGTTCAGCTGGAGCAGTAGTAATTCCCGCAAGATCTCTCACCATCCAATTCAAGACGTCTCATGTTACATCATCGACGGCTGCAGAACTCGCAGCTATCCGTGCTGCTCTGGAGTTTACTGGTCACAAATCACCACATTCATGGTGGATCTTTTGTGACTCGAAGGCAGCTCTCCAGTGTCTGCTGTCCCTTCAACCACGGACCTAATGTGCAATTAGTTGCGGACATCCGACTATTACACCATCACGCAATCGACAAGGGGCATAACATCTACCAGTGGATACCGGGTCACTGCAGAATTTCGGGAAATCAGTGCGGATGACGCTGCCCGATCGGCCCACGACGGTGCCCATATTATACCCATACCACTGTCAAGAACAGATGCAGCCACAAGTATTCGCTCCCTCACACGCAAGCTTACGCAAACTCTGTGGAACACCAGTGAATTCACGAACACACTTCTTCACAGACTGGACCCATGTTTGCAACTCCATCTTCCACTTGGGCTATCACGAGCGGAAGCAACGCTTCTGTGCCACCTATGGCTCGGCATGGCATTCACAAGCTCCTATTCCTTCCGCATTGGAATGGCCGACAGCCCTACTTGTGACACCTGCGGCTGCGAGGAGACGATCGAGCACCTCCTCTGTGCCTGTCCCTGTTACAATGTGCCAAGAAAGGTGCTCGCGACCGCCCTAAAATATCTGGACAATCGCCCCTTTACAGAGGAAAAAGTTCTAGGACACTGGTCCAGACGGGTTTCGGCACTCAAGGCCTTAAGGGTATTGCTGAAGTTTTTAAGGGCTTGTGAATTGCGCAACCGCCGTTGTCTGTTGTAGCGCAGAGCATCGTATTACTGTGTCAATTTCTCTCTTTTTTTTTCTCTTTTCTCTCCTTTTATTCCCCTTACCCCTTTCCCCAGCACAGGGTAGCCAGCCGGTATTTACACTGGCTAACCTCCCCGTCTTTCCTTTCCCTTTTGTTTCTCTCTCTCTCATATTGCTTTCCAGTTTTCTCCCAGAAAACGGGAGGATTTTTCCTCCTTGTGGCAGGTGGTTTTTGTGGGTTATTGTCAACTCATTTATTAAAGCCAATCTACACGACGGACATAAGCTGGGAATGCACATCACATTACTCAGTAATGCTTCGCATGGTTATTGGCGCAGCTAGAGTCAATTGCGGTCAGCGCTGACGATAAAGAGTTATCAAATCGGGAGGTCCGTGGTAAGTTTGCATGATGTCCTCTCTCTCTCTTTTGTATGCATCCATCTGCCATCCGTGTAAATGCGTCTGCAGTGGAGGGTCAACACACTGCAACATGGTATTTTCAACCCCGCCATGTAAATCCAAAACTAATCTTGTGACGGGTCGCTAGAAGCTACGAAAAGAGACCACTGTGCACCTATAAACAGCATTTCGAATGTGGGGCCACTGTGCACTATTTAACAAAGATGGCAGCTGTGAGCACACAACGGTGATCCCGTGCACTCGCTTTCGTTGGCGAGGTGGTTTGCCGGCATTCTGCGGGTCGTGTGATGGCTGTAAATAAATCTGCATTGATTCAGTAATCGTAACTTTTGTTGCCAACACTCGACGACGCAGCTCTGACTGGGCCTAATGAGCTAGACAGTGTGGCCAATGGTGTGGCCGTGACAAAAATTCATCATTGGCCGACATGATAACGGGTCAAAAAACATCGCAGAAAGCTTGTCGCTAATGTGTTCCTACAGGCGGCTCATCAGTGACAGGTCACGAAATCTCACGTATGTGTAAGATTGACAGCTGTTGAAGTAGCGTTCGAGTCTGCGATTGACCAGCCGGCAACTACCGTGAGCATGCGTGTCAAGTTCATCTGTGAACTCGCATGAGGGTAGATATCTGCAAACTGCATAAATATGTGCGCATGAACACTGAACTCGCGTATTTGATGCAGTCAGCATGCCTTCCGGTGGCTAATTGGCCCGATCTTCACAGATGCTTCCGTGCTCTCCATGACCACTGCTCTTGTTTCATTTGTTCATGTAAAACTAATCATTTCAATTGGTCCAGTTGACCTGGACAAACCTTATATCGATAAAGATTGCGTGCCATGGAAACACTGCGTGTGTCAAGGCACTGACCACAGCGGGGTCATTGACTGTAGATACCGATATACGAAAAATTGAATAGCTGAGAAATCAAATAGTAGATATTCCATTTGCAAATCAAATTTGAATGTTCACTATTCAATCCGAAAATAAATATTCGAGTACTCGTACACCCCTAATTATTCCTTCTGTTCATATAGGGGAGTAAGGAGTGCAAAGTGTAAAATGAACTGCGAAACGAAAGTGGCACAAAAGCAGACTGAGGGCTCCAAGTGAGGCGAGACAAGCTGTGGTTCTCGGAGGCCACACGCGTCAGACTGTGGTTGCCAGAGAGAGGAACCAGGTGGCACGAGTGTGGCAGGAAGAGGGAAAGGAAGACGTGGGCAGCGCGATGTGTGTGGTGTGATGTGTGCGACTGAACGGCGCGGTGTAAGAGTCACTAAGTGCGGTAATAAAGTGAATGTCTTCGATGAACATGTCAGCCTGTTGTCATTCGTAACATAACAGAACAAAGAAAAGACAGAATGTGGCACTGGTATCAAGATTAAATTTCCTATATGTTACACTCCATTCAATAAACGTCCGTCATCCATCAACGAGCCCTGTGCTTTCTCCTTGTCCCATTTTTTGGCTGTTTATTTTTAAGCTGTTTATGGCTAGGGTCATGTGCATGTTTTGTGTCCGTCAAGAAATCTGTGGGAGTAAAAAATATCATCATCAGCAATAACTTGTGCCACTGCTCGCGCGTTTGTCGCTGTCGTCTTCTACCACAGCTGGCGCCCCTCGGTGTAACTGTGCAAACGCGCTCATGCCACTGCTTGCGCATTCATTGTCATCGTTTTCTTCCACAGCTGGCTCCGCTGCAGCTCATCATGCCAGCATTCCCATACTGCCCTTCCCTCTATGAAGGTGCTGACGATACTTGCCCACTGCCAGTCGGTGTGGTCATTTCGGCCTCAAATTCTTTACCTCAATACATTGCAAAATGAGAACACGAGTGTATGTAACAAATGTATAACACGAATTAACGCGTATGTATGAAAATAAACATGTATGGGTACCTTTCATTACGATGACCACCGATCAAGACAATAAATGTGTTCATACCTTTCTTTAATATTCTGTGTCACCTCTTTGTCATGTGCTACACAGCTTCGCTGGTCATTCACCTTCACAGAGTGGAATGTGTCACGATTTTTTAAAAAATATTGTTGGCTCCCAAATATGTACCAAGTACATAGCTGACTTAATTCCCATTACCTTACATATGCATACATGACGAACCTCTCGCAATAAAACTGTCGCTACATGACTCACATCAGCCAATGGCCTCAATGTGACCACCGTGTATGTTGAAGGGTCCCTCTCCAGCAGGCAGCTCTCAGTGAGGCACAGCAGGCGTCTCGCAGGATCCTAGAACCAAAAGATCATATAAAAGTATGGGTGCCAAGCAGATTAAATGTAGAGATTTCATTCAAATAACTAGCAATAGTGACCAAACAAATGTGCACTGTAGTTTGTGCATTAACAGAGGCAGTTATCGTGGAGAGCAAAAAAAATTTCTTAGAACAATGAAGATGCAACATATAATAACAAAATTAATAAAACATACATTTATTGTACTTCTAGTAGTCACCAATTAAAAAAATTGTGCTGTTAGCAGCGTTCATGTGACTGACCGTTTCTTTTGCATTTTTAAACACTGCAGTAGGAACGGTTACAAAACTGGCTGAAATACACATGCAAGTTAACTGCTCACGGCCGATAGCTATGTGCCCTCCAAATGATGCTGTGCCGCACTGCAGCTACTTTGAGCAGCATACCAAGCTTTCCCATAGAAGTCTTGTGAACAGAACAAAAGTATTAAAGCTCTGGTGACAGAAAAGCCTATGTACTTCCTGCCTCTGCTAATTGATTCTGTGATCAGGCTGCAGGCGCCACCAGATCTCAAAGGCCATGCTCTGCTATATACACTTGTCAGTAATGTGTCGATTGCCAAAGGCATGTGCATTGTCACTCTTTGGCTTTCAGTTCGTGTGCACAAGGTAAATACTTTCCTCCTTTGCTTTTTTTTTTCTGTGTTACTTTTACTTTTTCTTCTTTATGCAATGACCGCCGGTTCATAGGCTTGTCTTATACTAGTCTAATGCATTCTTTTTTTCATTGTGAACAAGCAACTGATATTTAATTTCAATAAACTAACATTTATTACCTTACTTATTTAAAGGGCCCCTGAAACGGTTCGGACAAATTTTGTAGACGCGTAGGGTACAGCTTAAGTAGAACATTCACACCACAATTTAAGTGAAGCGTTACGTATTAATGGAGCTTCAAGCGATTAGAAGTTACCCTCCTCCCTAGTCATGCTTTTCCTCCTCAACTCGTTCGCCGAGCGATCGGGGCTAAGCTCCGCCTTCACTGGTTTCGCGTCACGATGCGACGTCACATCGTCCGCTTCCGGTTGTTTTGGAGCCCGCCCCCGCCCGCGTGAAACCTCTCTGCTAGCCGCTTGGCCGTCGGACCAAGCGAGAGCTATCGAAGCAGCATGCGTTGCGAGCATTCTGTTGTAGCGCCGAACGTGTCTGGTATTCCGGTAACCACAGGCAAGCTGGTCATTTCGGCAAACGACTGGAGGCATAAACTCAAGCTGATGAAGGAACTTTAGCGTAGACGTACGTGCGGCCTGATCGGTCTGCACGGTCCAGCCACTTGTTGGCGCAGTGCTTAACCAGCCAAACAAATCGCTAATATTGCTCTAACCAAGTGTAAAACATTTTAAACATTTATAAAAACAAAGTGTTGCTGATTACACTCCTGCGAAAAATACACACCAGCAGCCAAAGAAGAATACACTTCGTTACTGCTACTGTGCATGGTTGAGCTCTGTGCCACCAGGTGGCTGCACCGTGCAGACCATTCGCATTTGCGATTCTGCTCATCCCATGGCTCATCCCGTTACGGCACAGTCAAGCGGCCAGACCCTGTCCCCTTGCGCTTGCATTTGTCCTAATACCGGACTCGCGAAACGCTATTCCGTTAGTAATTTTCCGGTGTAAAGTGACGGCCACAAACGCGCAAACCCTGGCGCCGATCGGATAGCGACAGTCCGATGCGCAGCAGCCAGCTCGCTCGTATGCTGCCTTGCAGAGGGACACGATGTCGCAGCTTGACATATTGCCAGTCGCTACGTTTGCAGTCCACAAAGCAACAAAGTCGAATCGTAGTGCTCACGAAAAGACTGAGACCGACTCTGACCGCGGAGCTCTCGTCAAAATGGAGTACGTTGTAACACAAGCAGACGACACTTGCTGTGTGCCGGAAGTGCTTAATTGTATTGAAAAGTCGTTCTTGTGCATTCTCTTTATGTTACTTTCTGTTTATAAAAACAAATGAACTAACATTCCAACTATTACGAAGATCATTTGTTTACCAAAAAGTTGGAAAAATTATTGATCACGCGCGCTGGTCAGCCAATCGCATAGCTCGCCCCACTGACGTCATATGGGTGATTTTCGTCATATGGGTAGGGGCGGCTTAAAATTCCGCCGAGCAGCGTGCTCCGATCGGCAGCGATGTGCATTTTTAAAACCTTATAATAAATTACACGCTTTACGCGGAGCACTTAGATGTGTCAATTAATGATCAGAAGGACCTACTCTAACGACTCAGTACGTTTGTAGAAAATCGTCAAAATCGTTTCAGGGTCCCTTTAATAAGTAAGGTAAGTGCCAATGTAAAGGTTGTGGAACACGTCAAGAAATGACTGATATTGTATATAGCGACCTAGGTCTTTTTTTTTTCGACAAAAGAAATGAAAAGAAAAACCTGCGAAATTTTTTTTAATGCACGTGACATAGCATCCCCACACTAGTAGTATAAGTGGTCTCAGACGCAAACGTTATCAGTGCATTGTGCATATTATAAAAGTGCAAACCAGGATCGTGGTCTTTAATGGTTTGGAAAGCAAACCGTTACAAGATCAAGCTACTTTGCATGTGATAGGGACCGAAGATGCGCATCAAAAACTGCTAGCGCGAGGAGAAAAAAGTGTGGTTGCTGCTTCCCAGTGCCAGTTTGATGAGGTTTGCGTAAAGATTGATGCAATCTTTGGTGTGCAGAAGCATTGTCATGGCCACAGAATTTTTTATTTGTTCTTTTTTATTTATTTAATGAGCTTTCTTTCTTGATAAAAAGTCTTCACGAATCTTAGGTTGTTTTAAATGCTGTTATCAGTCATTTATCAACATCATTCATAACTTTTTCATTGACATCTCATCAATTAGACAAACTTATCAGCTCAGCTAATTAAATGTAATCATGCAGAATGAACGAGAAATATTCACAGTGGCCACCATTAACAACGCCCATCATGGTACAGTGAGTGTCGTTCACATAGTGCCCACTGGTAATTTTTAATGCTCGGTGACCTTCAGTCAAGGCAGTAGAATACCGCAGAATAAATGTAAAGTGACGTACTCGTCACTGCACCTTTGCCAGTATTTCACATCATTTGCCAAGAAAAAGCTCCAAGATATTTTTTTAAAACAACAAAGGGATAAAAAATGTTCACTGGCTTTCCTGTCTGTGTCGTTGACCAATGTTTTGTATAAGCTCGATTATGCGGGCTTACTCGCAGTTCCGCCACAGGCGTCAAAGCCAGCATACTCTTAAAACAGCAACTAACATTTCGTATGCCAAGTGACGGTTTATTAAAATTTTTGGACTCAATCAGCGCAAGTTGCGTCATAAACATCGTTGCCACGAGCGCAATTTTGGAGGTTTGTGGTTTCGTCAAACGTTTAATTACAACCACAATTTCACCACTAAGGTTGACTAAATATGAAACATTACATCCTTGGCTTGCGTTCTGCGGCAGCAAGAGCCTGATATTGCGTGGTGTGGCCGGGCAGAAAACAGTGTAACACGAGGGCAAATTTGAGTGACGATTGCGGTTTCCAATGGATATTTGTGACCAAGAAGTTTCATAAAAGCAAGCAAGTTATTTTTCAGCTTGCCTCACTGTGATCCCGGTAAGTGGACGTGATGCATATGCAAAATAGATTTAGACACACATGGTGTTCACCCATTGATTGACACAGATGCACCAATAGGGCGCAATATTGAGTGCTAAAATATATAGCGAAACCGACGAGCAGACTGTATGACCTTATTCATTCAGCACGGCTTTCTTTTCGGACTGCCCCATGAAACGAGCGCCAGTTATAATAATCTTTAGCTGGTCCACATATGTGCAAATGCATAACACTTTTACAAAACATTCGTAATGGATTGTATAGCACGAAACGGTTTTCATTTTCGTGTGACCTAGTTACAATTATGCCACCAAACCCACCAACACTACAAAGTCGCTGATGCTGAAACGAATTGCTTAGGCTTGGACTGCAGCAGGGCTTATTTTTTGTCCACGTGCACCAAAGCATGGTACACAGGCATTTCTGCAATTTGCCCGCATCGAAATGCAGCCGCTGTGGGCGGAATTCAATCCCATGGCCTCGTGCTTAGCAGCAAATTGTGCAGCAGCAGTGCTGTGCCATTGAAAATCATGCAAATGGCACAGTGCTGCCATTTTAGAATTACACTTTTTTTTAATAGCTAAAGCTACAGCAGGTGCATGCCTTGTGAACATTCCTACGTAAGCGTGCAGCTTACCTCATGACGCGATGAAATCTTGTGAACCACGAACTCGCAGAGAGATGTGAGTGCCTCGTCAGTACTGCCAAAAAAATAAAAAATTTGGAGACAGTTGGAACGCCATAAGTTGGAACACCACATGTGCTACAGGAGATCCTGAATTGAAACTTCCGATGTTGGTCGTAGTGCCCGACACACAACATAGCAAATGGAGGGAGCAGTTCACCAGGACATTCCACAACTGCACAACACAACCTGCGATCACAGTTTTTTTCAATAAAAAGTTTCTAGCTTGCGCCAGGTGCAACTCTACACGTACCTTGCACTGTTAAGAACGGACATGCTCAGATGCTGGAACACAAGGACGACCAACTACGTACAAACGCTTGGCACATCAAGATCAGGTAGGCCACAAATTAGAGATTATCATGAAGCATGTTGAGCACAGACAGAATGTTCTTGGGTTGCGCTGTGTTGTGCCTGTCCTTCATGTTGTCCCATCTACAGTCAAGATGCTCCATCACTCGCTGTGTTGTGCGTGATGGAGAAAACAAGAAATACTGAACCAAGGATTGACACGCACCTGTACCGGCCAAGGCGGGCCTCTCGTGCTGACACCCGTGTCATTGGCTCCCGGAACGACAGCTGGACACCCACGTGCTGGCTGGCCCAGTCCACAGCACGCTTCATCAGCTCCTCTCTCTTTTCCACGATAAATACATGCTGCCATAATCAAGAATAAATAGAGAAATGGTTTCATGAATTCCACTGCATTGCCTGCTGTCAAGTGCAGATATCGCACGTGCAACCTCGACTTCGCGACACTGTTAGTCTGACCCTTTAAGTGTTTATTATTTTAACCTAAAGTGACCTTATCTAGCTATTTTACACCGAAGCTGTTAGCCTCTAGTTGGTCGGGATTTTTCTTGGCGTGCTCACCCAAAAAACAGCAGCTGGAAGGCTTTGTGTTTGAGTTTCTGCGTAAGAGAATTGTTTTCTCATATATTCAGGTTACAATCTGATGCTATCATATCTGCAGGTTTTGTGTAAGTCCAACTTAAAAAATTTTCTGACACATTTTACTTTGAGAGTTTCAATTAGGCTCATCCGGTGGAGACTGACACGCACGGCAGCGTGATCACATGATCCAGCACTGCCAGTGGCACAGAGAAATAAAAAAGATGCCAGGAGGGAGCATTATGTCACGCAGTCACCCTCCTCAAAATCTAGGCCCAACACCTGCACTTGGTCAAGTCGGTCCAGTGCACTTGAATCTAAGTAGGTTTTAATAATTTCACACTTGTTTTGGTACTTTGCTAAACACTGTGTGCACATTTTCTTCCAGTGTGCTTGTGCAAGTTGCACAAGGCAGCAGTGTATTTTGGCGTTTCTTTTTTGCCTCTTTAATTCAACCTGCCAGTAATCAGCTCAATTTTGTCAGTTCTGTTAACGTCGAATAAATGGACATTGATTGTATTAGTTAAAGGCTAACTTGGTGTTCTGCCAATTTTTAAGCATGGAAGTGGTGCCATTTCATCAAATGTGCTAAACAAGCTGATTAGGGCACCTTTGGTAAAAAAAAAAAATTAAATTATGAAGTTTTACGAGCCAAAACCACTATCTGATTATGAGGCACGCCGCAGTGCAGAACTCCGGAAATTTGCACCCTGAGGTTCTTTAACGTGCACCTAAATCTAAATACTCGATCCCGCGACCTCGTGCTTCGCAGCCCAACACCACAGCCACTAAGCAACCGCGGTGGTTCACACCTTAGGTAGTGACATTGATTTCTCAATACCAAAAGTGTCTCAGTTCTACAAAGCATAGAGCCTGCATGTAAACAGGCTGCATGCTTAGTGGAACATTGCCCACCTTGGGCATAACTTTGGCTATTCCCTATTTTCCCAGTGGACACATACCTTTCCAAGGGCATTTCTTTCTGAAGGAAAGCATACTGAAGTTGCACTGACCAGGAGATATACATGACACAAACTGCACCACGGCGCCTACATTTACATTTGAACATACCGTATTAAGTCAACCTTTATTATTTCGACCCTGATAGGACCGATGCGATTGATTGAATTATCCGGCCAGCCAAATTAAGCAAGATGCAGGAAAAATGTCAAAACACATCATTGATTCATTTGGCAGCATTCGCACGATTCTCACATGCCCCCGTATAAAATTCGTGCCCGCTTTTCGTGTGTACTAAGCAGAAAACTAACATATAAATGACACTGAAGCTCCTAACCAAGGTAGAAATCTAACACACTCACAATTTTTTAGGGAAAAATATGGACAAGTGTCTAACATGTATTTACACAAACCGAGAGCCGGTTACCTACAGTGAGCTTCGCCGCAATACAGACTTGTTAGGCGGCAAAGTATATGAACGCCGCAAACTCGTTTTCTGACGTAATTTTCTTGGGGAAAAAAGGTGTGCATTAGAATCGGGTAAACATTGTAGTCACGCATTGTGGACCATTATTAATGCTTGAAAATCCTCCTAGAGCAAGCCGGAAATAGGCACTTAAACTGCCGCTAAAGGGATCACTATTGAGGCCACCTTCGGGGTCAGGCATGTGTACACTGACTGGTCAAGTTCGAATTATCCAGAGAAGGCAAATTTTACAATCAAAATAATGAAAGTGTGGGCCCAAAGGAATGCACGGGCGCCAGCCAGGACCTTCGGTTGGGACATAATCAACCAAAAATCGAATTAACCAAAGTTGAATTTACGAAAATCGACTGTATCAATTTTTTAGTTCAAAGCCAGTAGTTATTAGTGTTGAATAATTGCAAAGTGAGTAGTTCGAATCGCTGTAGGGCATGCATAAATCTTTTGACATGCTAGATGTTGACAAATTCTTAAAAAAAATGGTTATTGCAAATAATGGAACAGTTCCATCCCTGGAATTCGTTAAAATTTAGGTACTGTGATTCAGATATTTTCATGCAAGAATTCAAGTTCGTGGTTTATATATATATATAATGCAAAACATTATTTTCAGGGTTTTGCGCAGTTTTGTGGTTAGGTATAGAGTCAACGTCCGATTTTTCGGACTTCCTAGGGGCCATGAAAATGTAAGAAAAATTGGGCAGTGCAAAATAACGAATACATGTCTTTTCTGCCTCCAAGGGCTCAAATCACCACAGGCACTTACGAAATAGCTCTAAAGGACTGCCATTACACTCACGGTGCTCATACTGTGATAGGATACGACGGGTGCAGGAGTTTGTAGTTAAGGGAAACCGTGACAATTACCCCTTCACACTTATTATGCTTCACCGCGTTACACTGCTGTAATGAGGCAAAGCTGACTTTCGGAAACCAGCATTATGCAACGCGCCATGCTTTCCGAGCTTCAATTGTTCCAATGAAAAAACACGGCACCGAACAGCAACAAGCTTGGTAGCGAACGTCGAAGTAGCTAGGCCTAGCGTTCTCGCGGTGGTGGCTACAACTGATAGCGGATCTGCGTGCGAGAGTGCCTGTTCGAGGCGGCGAAGTAATCAAAATGGCGGCGGTAGTGGCTTCAATTAAAGCCATTTCGGACCTGATGTCATGGCAGAAAGTCCGGAACATCGAACGGCAAAGGTTTTTTTGTTTTTTGCGTCTGAAGTTTCAGACATTCTTATACAACGACTATGGGGTAAGTGGCGGTGCCGTGGAGGCGCTCAAATTATCGGGCAAGACAGCAAAATCGGTCATTGACTGTATTTGAAATTTAACTATGGTGAAGGCTATGGGAGCGTTTCACATTCGCCTGTCATGATGCAGATGATGACGCAAAGTGCGACCTTGACTGCACAATACCAGTAGTTTAGGCTGTGTTGCGCAAATTCAGGGGTTGTGTTTTCAGGCGATCACTTTTAAAGATACTATTATTTTCACAAATTTCTTGGCACCGGATGCATCAAAGTATGAGGCCAACAGTGTTTCTGGAACTGTATGCAAATAGTGAGCTTGGAACAGGACCAGAAATGCTGTCAGACATAACTAAAGAATATCGGATATAACTAAGCTATCTTCTTGCAGAATGCGACTTCATTACAAAGAGGTTTGCATGTAGTGCTTACCAGGCGTTCGTGTCCAGTAGCAAGCACCAGACCTCCCGGTGCGTCTGATAGGGCGGCCATGCCCCGCAAATCACGGTACAGGTATGTGGCGAGGACGTGACCTTTCCGGGCAGGATCCCGCTGCACCAAACCCTGGCAGCCCAACTCCAGCTCCACGGTTTGCTCATCGTCCGACCAATGAACCTTGCGTGCCCGGTAACACTGCGTGCGTGCACCACCATCACCATGCAATCAAAGAAATAATTACAGTCAAGCCCAATGGTAATGAACCCAGATACAGCGAATTAAGCTCTACCTCAAACTGCCAAAATTTACTTTAGCAATATTCCAGCAATATAAACCCCTTAAAATAAATTCAAAATTGCAAATATGGAACTCTGAACATGTACAACCGGCGATGTGCTATGTAAAACACCAGCAGCCGCTCCTTATTTATTTTTATTTTTCACCCTTTGAGCATTTTTTACCATGCAACCATGTAATGAGAATATGACGCATAACCTGATAGAAAGGTATAGACTGTACTGAGTTGATGGGTTGCTTACACATGCTGCTGTAAGAATCTTATCACCATGGAATGTTTCAGTCCCATTGCATGCAGCTTTGTTTTAACGTGTATAATGAACTCATCATATATGCTCATATATGATGATTTGGATATTATCAAACTACTTGGTGTATAACTATTTTCCCTCATGAACCTCTTTGTTATAGCTGGGTTTAACTGAACAACTATCAGATGTGCAAAAATAAAAACGATTACAGAGAGAAGAAAGTGCCACCCAGAGGATTAAAATACTCTGCTCAAGACGGAAAAAGTGTGCATAGAAGGCCATCAAGTTAAAAAGAATAGAGAATACAGAACAGAAACAAAATACAAACATAAAACTTAGCAAAACTTGATGCTCCACAAGACAGTTACAGTCTGCTGAATATATGGTAGCGCAAAGATAAGAGCCCACAAGACAGAATATTGGAGAAGAATATTCGATACTGGAATTGCTGGATAGGTCGCAATGCCTGGTGTGTCCATCCATGATCAGTTCAATGAACCATTGTGTGGTGGCGTCACGGGCCCACCCTTGGGAGTGTACGAGAACAGCATGCTCAGCTTGGCATGTTCGATGAGGCCGCAATGTTGCCACTCAGCCAGTCATCATTTTGTACCACGTGCACTGCAGCTTTATCATGCACAGAGAAATGATGTCATGTAGAATTTTTCCATTGGATATTATTTTGTGAAGTGCTTCAAAACATGGACTCGGCAGGGATGAATTCGTCGCAGTGAGTGCTTCATGAACATTTGCAGTATTTTATATAGCCTGTGAAGCCGGTTCCGTGACGATGGTCTACTGCTGCGTGCTGCTTTCTAAATCTTGGCCTGGGAAGAATGTTGGCGCTTCATTTCATCAATTTCCGGTCGACAAACAGCTGTGTTCAAAATGGTAAAAAAAACATTTCAAGGGAAAATCTTATAATTAACGAAAAGTCAGCATCAACAGTAGTCTTCAGCAGGCACTTTCTTCAAAGTGATTATGCTGAAAGGTGCCATATCAGAAAACTTAGTTCTGGCACCGTGCCGACAGTACTCGAGGATTATCCGTCTTACAGGGCACCAAGCTCTAAAAAGCCTCACAAAGAACCAAAGGCTAAGGACCCCCCACCGCGATTTCAACCAAATAAACAAAAAGCCAATGAAGCAGAGTCGTCGCAGGACATTTCATGTGTGGAAGACTACACTAATGAGCGCTCTGGAAGTGTTTCCATACAGACCACCAACAAGGACCATCAACAAGTGAGTCATTATGTTTCACTGGTAGCGAGAGCGTATGCTCAAGTTTCCTACCACCGCTCAAGGTGCGGCAACCTTACTCGGCAAGTAAAAAAAGAAAAAAAGATTTCAGTGCTTACCGTGAACATTACAATTACGGCTTGGTGCAAAATATTGTTGAGGATTCTCACAAAGGAGAGAAGGCGGCTTTCCTATTGCATCAAATTCTAAGTTATGGTGTAAATGGCCCAACCTGCCCTGAAGATATCATAAGGGAATGTGTCATTTGGCGCTTTGCATCGCCGAAAGGATATGACCATGCAAGGGCATCAAACCTTTTGACACTGCCCACCAAGTGCACATTACAGAAACATGTTGGCCTTAGCCCGACATAAGGAATGAGCACTCCCATGAAAGAAAGACTTATTCTTGAGGCGTCGATGTTGAGCAGCAAGCAACACATGGCATCATTGATAATTGATGAGGCTGCAATAAAACCAAAGTGCTTGTATGACCGAAAGGCGGACACCATTTTCGGATTCAAAGACAGACCGAACGGCGCATTCTGCAGCGCAGAGGGGACCCTGGCAAATAGAGCATTGTGCTTTGTTCTTCAAGGTGTGACCGGCACATACAGAATCCCTTGTTCATATTATTTTATGAAGCAGCTGAGTGGGAGGGACCTTTTTGCCTGGGTCAAAGTCATAGCAGCCGTGGAGTCATGCAGATTTGTGGTGACTGATAGCGACCGATAACTACTCTGCAAACAATACAATGTTTAAGCTGCTGGGAAATGGTTGTTTGTCTACGAGCGTGAGCCACCCACGGGACAACAAGAGAGTTATCTTTCTGAGTTTCGATCCCTGCCACGTTCTGGAAAATATCCAGAGTCAGTTCCTTGAACGGACCCTTACTGACGTCTCGGGCACAATCACTAGAACATTTGTCCAGCGACTGTACGAGTTCCAGAAGGACAAAGCGGTGAAACTTGCTAGAAATCTGATGCAAAAGCACGTCTACCCATCAAATCTGGAGAAGATGAATGTGCTCCGAGCCGTACAAGTATTCTCGCCACAAGTGATTGCAGCAGTGCAGCATCTGCAAGCTAATTCTCATAGCGACCCAGCTACAAAAATCTTCATGGAAGCAGGCCCTACAATTGATTTTATGAAGAAAATGAAACAGTGGTTTGACATTCATGACAACCTACAGCGAGAGTCACTGCAAGATGCCCATTTCACAGCAGGAGAACCATCGATTGCTCTGGCTGGAAAATGAGTTTGTAAATTTCATTAAGAACGTCCAAGATCACTTGCATCAGGAGGGGATGCCTTCACGGACGAAACATTTCATGCCTTGTTATTCACCACAAAATCTACGATGCAGACGACACGGTACCTCCTAAGCAGGGGTGTCCGGTATGTCTTGAGGAGGAAGTTCAATGGGAAATCCTATTGAGGCTGTCTTCGGCCGACTGAGATCCACGCGTGTGGAGGCAATGACGAACTAGTTGCAAGGTCTGTCACAACAGCCCTTGAGCTCATTATCAAGGAAAGCGAGCTCTTAATGCAGCTTCACACGCCAGACATCACATGCCAGCCGAAAAGATGGCTGCACATGTACCTCAGGAGGTACTTGATGAACTGAATTGCCTAAAGGAACAGCAATCCAATGTCTCTCCATCAGTTACGTATGCTGGCTTGGCCTACGTTGGTGGCTACCTCGCGAAGTTCATCATCCAGTATGGGTGTGAAACCAGCGTGATGCTGCTCTCAACTACCAGCAAAGATAATGTTTTGTTTGAGTTGGTGAAACACCAAGTTTGGGTAGTGGCCTTCACTACCCAAACCCTAGGTTTCTTGTACTCCTGGACAACAGCGTAAGCTTTTTTGAGAAAGCTGTGCAACAACTCCCCCACAAAACATGCACGAAGTGCTGAATATTACTGTAACGCCCTACTTGGAAAATTCTCCTGTTCTCAGTTGCTCAGAAAGCCTCAACAACTGCCACGGCAGATGATCGGCACATTTGATTGCCGACAAGTTCCTTCGGCTACTTCTGGTCAACCACACAAAGGTTGTCACTGACAAGAACAACAAACCATCATCCTACTCGTCCAAGCCACCAAGAACGTATGCCCTGTCTGCACATAATAATACTCAAATAAACCAGCCGTTCTTTTATGGTCGTATGACAAGGACTCAGTTTTTAACTGTGCTGCAGCAACAAGCTCATTCACAAAAGGCACAGAAGTGGGGCACAGTAATCAATCAAGGGGGTCACTGATAAGAGAATGTGCATGTGAAAAATTATCAGGCCCCTTATATGCCCGTAACTCTGCATTGAATATGTAAATAAATTAGCATTATTTTCAGTACTCGTAAGAAAAAAACTTTTCCTAATTAATATTTATTTACCACCACTTTTCCTCGTAAAATGTGGAATTTCGGTAGACATTATTATCCTACAAAATTATGAGGTCACCGGAGGATGCTGAAATACTTGCATGATTTCCTAAATCACAGCAATGGGCAACGTCGTAAGTACTGATTATTCTAACGACAAGAGAAAATATTAGCTGACAGAATCAGTGGTAACTGATGCATGTCACCTTGAATGAGTCTCAGCGTAATGCGAGTGAGCAGAAGGACAGAGGTCGGTCGCCAGCACTGTCGCGGAATGGTGGTCGCACGTGGCAAACAATCCCTTTGACAAGGCCGTAAGGAGAGAGCGAGCAAGCGCACACTCCAGTCCGACCATGACCAAACATACTAGTGTCTGGTATTGGCAAATAGTATCTCTTCACAAGCCAAGCCAACAGTGGGCACCATTCTTGCACCACCATTTGCATAGATCTTTATCGCCAAAATTTCAATCTGCACATATCTTTCAACCGGTGCTTCTGATAGAGAAAATCACTGCCAGAAGCAAGGGAAAATTGCAGCTGGTTGATGAGCTTATTAATGTCTTTCTACAGGGCTTATGTGGAAGGAGCCTCTTCAGAAGCTTTCACGGTTGGGGACATATTGGAGTTCCTTGGTGTTGAAATTTTGCTTGTTTGTTCTAAAGCCAGTATTTTAATCCAGCTGGCCATTGAAGCGTACAGGTGGTACTTAACTACTTTAGAACAATGGTTTAAATACTTGGTCTTGCTTGCTACTTGGTCCAATTTGCAGTTTGGAAACCATGTTTTTAGGCGCTTAACTAGATTAGTAGCAGCCAAAGGTTTCCACCTGGTGGCTGGGGTCAGATGCATAAGTGGCAGCACAGTGTGGGCACTCTGACTAATAGTGTCAAGTAGCCATAAGCAAAAAGTCGGGCCCCACGACAGTGGACCTCCTTACATTTAGTATGCTTCCCTGCACAGCAGATATGCTTCACCGCGATACAGTTTGTATGCTCGTATAACATGTCTCTACTGCGGCGAAGCCGACTTTAAAAAAAAAAACAGCAATTTTCGGGGGTTCAAATATTTCGAACAGTAGAAGAACCTTCGAATACTAATATATTCGAATGGAAGATTCGAATTTTCGAATATTCGAGCACCACTAGGAAAAATTACACCCCGGCACTTCATGTCCCATGGATGCGTCCAATAATTGCCTAAAGTTGGAGCCTACCAGTGGTTAGAATAATGGGAATAGAATGGAGAGGCTAGATGTGTCCCTTTCGTAGAAAGCAAAAGGGTATTCAAAGCTTGTACAATTCTAGATGAAAAACATCAAGCTCTCTGCATGCCGACCGCTGAGTCAACAGCAATATTCCTGCAAAGCAATCAAATTAAACTCTGCCAGACCATAGCTAAAGCACCACAGCAAGAAACGAAGTGAAAATTTCCTGAATTAAGAAGCCCAATTCTTGGCACATGAGTGTTCATGCATTCCACCAAACCTTCACACATTCCACAACCTCATGTTCAAGAATGCCACAGCAACACCAGCAGGTGTAGCGAGTGATGCTCAGTCGACAAACCACAGCCAACACAAATGCACAACCATAGACTGCACTGTCAGAGACTTACGGTAAAAGAGGGCGTGCTGCAGGAATAGACCCTTTCATTCTTGTTGTGTTATCACTGCCTCATGCTATCAGCCCGAACGTGACATAGCGGTGGCGACAAGGAAGCGTGTTGGCGTGAGACGAGCAGACCCGCGCAAGCATGAGTGCCAGGCAGCCACAAGAGTTTTCAGATGTGGAAGGTATATGGCCGACATACCGTATTTGCCTGGGGGCTTACTTTGAAGCCCACAAAAGCGTGGAACCAATGAGAAAGCAAGCACTACTCATAACATTGCTCACGGACAGTGCAGCGTGAGTGGTCTAGGGGCAGGACCACCCAAAAAAGGTCGAGCTGAGCTATGAAGATGTTATTGGGCATTTGGAAGACCACTAGGTCCCATAATTTAATGAGATAGCTACAAGTTATGCTTTCATGAGCAGTCTTACCATCCTCTTTCGATCACAAGAAGATGAAACTGCTTATGACTTCATAGTGAAAATTACAAAGCTAGCGGGGAAGCGAAACTGGGAGATTACTGGAGTGTATGCTAACCGTTTGAGGGTCAAAGTTGTAAACATATGGTGCTGCAAATAAGTCCCAAATGGTCAATGTTGTATATTTATGACATCATCTGTACGTTTAAACAACATGCCAATAACTCTGTTGCCCAACAAGTGCTGCCACCCTGTGTCGACACAAGTATTTTTTTTTTCTTCTCGCACTCCGTTTTAATTCCATGCCTTCTTTACGTCAGTGTGTTGCTGACTGCTCGTGCATTCATGCATGTGCGGGCACACGGAGATTAGTTTTGGTTTCATCTCGCAGACTGTTCCCATTTGGCGTGCTCGCAAAGACTGATGTCTATCTGGTTTCGAATCTTTCAAAGGGTCACCACTAGATGCTCGCTCATTTATTGCCCACAGGAGTGTGATTACATCTGTCCATAGGTGGGTGCTGGTATATCCAAACTATGCTGCCATACATGTATGATTCTGCCATGCCTACGTTTTTCTTGCGACTCCGAAAACTAACTGCCCCTCATTGGCAATGGGACAAAAGAGTACTGCAAGTTTCCGACTTGTTTGGTTTTTTTGATGGGTGCACAACCATTAAGTTTTCTTGCATACACTCACATACACAGTTCGATCATGCTAGGGATGTGTACGCCTATTGCATTTCAGCAAGTGAGTCACACGGCGATTCCTTCAACGCAGACTACTGCCCAATACCAAATCAGAATATATCTATTCCAGTATATCTACTTTTTTTATTCTTACTATAAATATTTATGCAAGCACATCTGTATTCGTGAATAAACAATGCATGCTTACCTATGGAAAATATTTACGTGTCACTGTATGGTCACTAGAAAAATTTCGGTGCATTTTTTTTTTCGAAATAGGTCACTCTAAAGAGTAAATCTGCAATAAAAGAATTGATCCTGTATAGCTGCATTTGGTGAAACAAACTGCCCCTGAGGTGGTTAAGGGATAAAATTTAACAACACAACTTGTGTTATCACTATTTCATGTTATAGGCTCCAATGCAACATGGCAGTGAGAAGCATTGATTCAAGGAGCTACTCAAAGCCTTGCCGTACACTTGCAAAGACAAAATCAGCAAAATTGCCAGCGTGCTTACCGCAGTCTCTTTGCAAGGCTCAGCGAACAGGTGCTTGAAATCCTGTAAAGGGACAAGCAGGGAAGAGAACTTCAGCATCTTTACATTTATACACCACAATTAGCTTTTTCCACAACTTTTTCATGCACAGATATTTGTTTCAATGAAAGGAACTGAATATTCTTGAAGAAAGCTTTAAATAAAACTGACAAACACTGACAAATAAACAGGCATTAATTACTCGACAAGAACTAATATGTATATGAGATAGTCAACTTCTGTAACCATCATGCTGGAAACGGTTCCGTAACTCATCGAGCAACTGTGTCATCGGGCCTTATGCTTCTGCATATTTACGTGAAGCACTTAGCTATTGAATGTGCATGCTGCTCCTCGATCACTAGTTTTTTGAACAGATCGCACACACCTGACATCAAGGTTCCCAAGAAGCTCCATGGCTGTCATCAAGATGACAAAAAATGTCCTTAAAGGGATACCAAAGGAAAATATTGTTACGGAAGGATGAAAGAAGAGAGGAAGAAGATTGGAGACACTGGCTGCTGCATGTTGTTGGGGGTCAGCAGATTTTAGTTGATGAAACGGACCGCGAGAAGGCGGCCTTCTTCACGCTGGATGGCTCATATCAGTTCAAAGTCATGCCTTTTGGCCTATACAATGCCCCCACCTGCCGAAAGAAATTACTCCATCACCGAGCGGGAGTGCTTGGCTTTAGTTTGGGCTGTCGCCAAGTTCCAGCCATATCTGTACGGCCGCATGTTTTTGGTCATCACAGACTCTGCTGGCTGTCTTCCGTACAGGACCCAACTGGACGGCTTGGTCACTGGGCTTTGCAGCTCCAAGAATTTTCATTTAGTGTCCATTACAAGACTGGACGCCTCCACAAGGACGCTGACTGCCTACCGCAACACCGCGTGGATCCTCCCAATCCTGTTGCGCATGATCCGGTGACCTGTGTGATGGCTTTGACTGACATGCACGCTGAACAACAACGCGACGCATCCTTACAGTCCATCACCGGAGTGCAATCTGGCAGCATCAATGGCACGTACCGCATGTTCGTGCTGCCTGATGCCATCCTCTACTGCCGCAATATCAACCCTGACAGCCCTGAGCTGCTCCTTGTCCTTCCTAGTCATCTGTGACCCGTCGTTCTCGAACAACTTCACGATGCACCGACGGCGGGACACCTTGGAGTTTTGCATACATACGACCGCGTACGACACCGGTTCTTCTGGCCAGGTCTCTACCGCTCTGTGCGTCATTATGTCGCAACTTGCGAATTGTGTCAGTGCCGGAAGAAACCTCCCATGGCACCTGTCAGACGATTCCATCCCATTGAAGTTCCCTCTGAACCGTTCTTTCGCGTAGGCCTTGACTTGCCTGGCCCTTTTCCGACAATGACTAGAGGGAACAAGTGGATCGTTGTTGCTACTGATTACGCAACATGCTCCGTGATAACAAAGGCGTTGCCGACTAGTTGCGCAACTGACGTCGCCGATTTTCTCCTCCACGACGTCATTCGCCACCACGGTGCACCTCGACAGTTACTCACAGACCACGGCCACTCGTTCTTTTCTCGAGTTGTCGACGACCTCCTCCACTCTTGTGCCACTGGGCACAAGCTGTCTTTCATTTGTTTTCATTTCAGAAATACTTTGCCACAAAAAGTACTTTAATGCATCCAGCAGAAGCAGAGTTATTGACAATCAAACATGGCCTCCGCTGTACTCTTATTCATTCTTCAATGTCTTGCACTGCGAAGGCTACAGCGCAGTGGGGCATGCCCACAACACTCCACCTTATATATGTCGCTGTGGCGCGCAGTCCAAATTTCATTTTGGATGTTAGCGTAGATGCCACGACTGCCACCTCTGGTACCTACAACGTGCTAAACATAAGCCAAACACAGCTGTCCTCAGCAAGCCACAGTGCACTTAGCCAGCGAACTCGTGGTGGCATCCCACGACAGCCGCGGTATCTATGCCATGCAGCCGACCGCAGCTTGATGTCGGCTATCGGCCAATAGCAGCCGTCTAAGGGAATGACGAAATAGCGCGTCTAGAAGAGAATGAGGACAGGGCCTTCTGTTGAAAAGAGAGTGTTTGATAAAAAGGTGACTTCGCAATTCGCTTGCAAGCTCCACGCACTGTGTACGACAGCAAAACTTTGCCGAGATGTTCACAGCAGCATATGATACCCGCGGACTATGTTATCTCACCAAGCACGAAGGGTGGTTCAGGGCCCCTTTAAGACAAACCTTAAAGGCAAATATACTAATACATGCCTCTGGTTGAAATTGTTTCTATATGTAAGTAATTTTAAATTATTTAATGTCGCAGCTGTCCATGCATGGCTTCGAAAAGTCCAAGAAAGTCCAGAACGATTCCTAACAGTGGCAACTGCACATTTGAAAGAATGCATCTGGTGGCTTTTTGTGTTGACAATACACAAGGAGCCTTGTGTGCCTGGTTGACCACGATCTCCACTTAAGTCATCACATAATGGTTATTGCTCTTGAAGGTCTCACCAGTGCGCGGGTGATGATGTCAGCACGGTGTTCGGAGAGGAATCGCATGCTGTTTTCGCCCTTGCGACCCTTACGGAACGTGATGGAGAACTCGTAGCCCGCACCCAAGGGCTGGATGCGCAGGAAGTCACCATAACTCCACTGGTTGGTGATCTCCATGTAGGGTAGGCTGTAGGTACGGATGCCCTGGGTGCCCACCGAGAACACCCGCGCATATCTGCAAGCCGATCGTCACAGATTAGCACTTTTGTGGGCACAAAATTGTTCCCTCCACATGCTGACAGACAGAAAGCCCCTTATACAGAATTCAAAAAGCTCCTGTGCATTAAGACCCGGCAGCTACCAGCTATAGGATCATGAATAGAACTATCTCACATGACGTCATGATATGACTTGATCAACCACTGTATTAAGAAAATATGCCACACAGCCCTCTCAGTTTAGGGTTACCAAGGTATAGAGATCCACAAAACAGTGTAAAGGATGGCTGCCACACAAAGTGCATAGAACACAGCTAAACAGTACACTAGATAAATTAGTAGGACATTCTTGAGGGCTAGTTGGTGCATACTTGAAGGTAGGTTGAAACTGTGAAAAACGAGGACAGCGAAAGAAACACACTGCACTTGTTGTGTGTTGCTTTTCTTTCGCTGTCCTAATTTGTCGCGCAGTTTTAACCTATCTTCACTAGATACAGCTTGCAAAATATGCTTTTAAGAAAATGTCACAGATAGCTAGCAGTTTTTTTTTTCCGCTCTGTATTGTCAACAATCTCTATTTCATTTATTTAAGACATTAGAGATTCCTCAAATACAAAAATTGCCATTCACCTGACTTGTAGCGGAATGCTACATTGAGTTTACTCATTTGAGTGTCCTGAAAGATCAATCTTCGGAAACGAAGAGTTTAACCTGGACTGGCAACTTAAAGGACTGCTGATTTTTTACGGGGAAAATGCTCTGCTAACCAAGCTAACCAAGGTTCTAGCAGGTGACAGCATAAGACAAAAATTAACGACTCAAAGCCGTGAAAGCTTTGAAACAAATGAGCTGTTCAAATAGGCTCAGATGGTAGAGGAACTGTCCTACAAAAGCTGCTGGGTTTGACGTACTGACCAAGACAAATTTTTACTCAACAGCTGCATTATCTTTTAAAAGACACAGAAATGTGTCCTTTTGTATAATTTCGCCACAGTCAGCTAGATGGCAACATTTATTTACATGCCTACCTTATAGGCTTATGCAGAACATGCTTGAATAATTCATCACAAACTGATAATGCTTCCCACAAGGTACACGAGTGCTAACCCTTGTAGTTCATTCATCCAAAAGCCCCTTGTCAGTACTCTCACAGAGACTGTAGACTCACTAGAGATGCTATGAAAACACAGCTTGGCCAACTGGTATTACTATTACTATCTCTAAAATGCTAAGCTATTGAAACATGTCCTTACTGCTACATGCAGTGACATTACTGTAGCACTAATAAGTCGAATGTGTGTGTGCCTGCGCAACCGAAAGATCGAAAGTTTTATTGCAAGGGTCACTTTTCACATACAGCATACAAGCGTACATCGCCACATCAGAGGGAGGCTAAAGACTGTATGTGCCTGACGAGGCCTACCCTCCCAGTGGTGACAAACAGTGCATATGAGACCGTAACAGACTTCCTTGTATGGCAGCATTAGAATCATACAGAAAATGAATATCCACAATTCTGTGTGGTACATAAATATTTTAACATAACAATTACTCCAGAGTCCCATAAAGTGTGCATTGTTAGTACAGTCACACAACCATTGTGTTAGTAGCACATTATCGCTGTTCCTGTGCTTTTTACAAAATTACCTGAAGACTCCAAGAAGTCATCACAACCGAAATTATACTACAAGTGGGGACTTATTTTAGCTATTATTTTTTCAATCAAATGATTTCTAGAACTGCTAAATAATAAGTCCTTTCCTGTTCCATTCATTCTGCCTTACACAATGCAGACTGTTTTAGAAGGCCTGCATGTAGTGGGCATTTTTCTTAGCCAGGGTACTACACTCCGACATCTCGCATGAGCACCTGTGCCTTTCCTCAGATAACTTTAGAATATGAACGCTGCGTAAGTAGAACTATTAATGCCAACAGCATTCTCGGCATTCTCTGGCTAATTTTCCTCCCAGCTATGCAACCATTTTGGTGGGCTAATCCTGAAGATAATTCAGTCTAAAAATGAAGGCCCATTCGTGTTTCTAATGCAAATAGCATTCTTGGCCCTGTAGGACCAGATTTCTTCCTGGTGATCTAACCATTTTCGTGGGCCCATCCTGAAGATAGTGCAGTCTAAATACAAGGGCATATCCTTCCTTCTAAAGCGAATAGCGTTCTTGCATTGTCAGAAAAGTTTCTGTTCTGGCTACCTATGTAACCATTTTCATTGGCTGATCCCGAAGATATTGCAGTCTAACAATGTGGTCCTAACCTGTGGGCCTAACCTTATTCACGGCTCTCAAAAAAAAAAAAAAGATGTCAAAATTTGATCTGGATTCTTTTTCATTTCAAAAGAATGCAATTTGCATACTTGGGTAGTCATTATAGCTGTGTTGCGCCCGAACATTTATTGTTCTGAATGATGTAGCTGACCTGCCACATTGGTGGCTCAGTGGCTATGACGATGTGATGGTGAGCAACAAGTCACCGGTTTGATTCCACAAGTGGCTAAGTCCATGCAGAATGCACTTACATTTATATTCATGCACTTACACTTCGATTTTTGAGACCTCTTGGTGATAAAATTAATGAATCCACTATTGTAGAGTACCTCATGTCCACAGTTGAGTCATGGGATATAAAATTTACTAATTATTTGAACTCAGCAGTGGAAAGTAGTAGTGAGAAACCTAATAAAGTTTACATTGTTTTATGTGCCAAAGAAGTGCTCCGTGGTATAAGCGGCAAGTTATAGATTAGCAATTTATGGCTGTAGTTCTGTGCATTTAATTTTCACTATGTGGTGTTTGCACTCCATGCCTACTAATCTGCAACTGTCTGAGAAGACAGCAAGCCTGAGTTTTTATATTCAGTTAATCGCCTTCAGTGACTCCTCCAATTCCTTAGCCTAACTGTTGCTCTAGTTGGCCTTGCATAACTGTTTGGGGGAAGTGGCACTAAAAAATAAGTGCACTTGGGAAGAAAAGACGAGCACTTGGCCCCTCCTCCTGTCTTCCTAACGCTAATTTTCCTCTGCTCAGAAAAATTAGCACTAAGAAGAAGCGCTAAGGCATTCCTCTACACCTGCACTTTCACATGGCGTCATATCCAGCACAATGCCTCTCTGCAGAGACAGGCATTCAATGTCATTGCAGCATTTCTGCAGCCTGTCCTGTCAATGCACTCGACACCTGCGTGACATGAAAACAATGTTGAGAAGTGCATCTGTAGGCAAGTTTCAACAGGTTTGATCAACTAGTGCACACTGAGAAGTGGTACTCGCAACACTGACCAGTGTGGACAGCGTACGGTTTTCCGTGATGACAAGGTACAAGATGAAACAATCAACTGCTATGAATGCAGCATTCCAAGTCTCTTAAAGGGAATAAAGAGTGATAAAAACAATTGAAAATGATGAGGCACAGCTGTAAATCCATAAGGAAAATTGCAAATTTGTGTACATAACCAGTTTAAATCCTGCAGAAATTAAGTAAGCAGTCATGATTAGTCAAGTTTCAAGTTACACAATTCACACATGCAATTTTCTTTCTTTAAAGGCCCGAGTAGTGTGTATCTATGTAGAATTCACACCGGGGCTGGATGCATTTGAAGTAACTGAGATCATCTTATTCATTAAACCTGTCATTTTCATTTACCATACCCATCACTGGAGGAATAACCACCTTCAACAGTTTGCAGGTGAACTGAAGTGTGTTACGTTGAATGAACAATAAAAGCTATGCACAACATGAGACACTGCAGCCCTCAAAAAAGACTTCCCATTTAACTTGCTGCAACTGAATTGCATATTTGCAGGAATTGTGAACATTGTTTATGTTGCAGTTTGAAGTCTTCTTGCAAAATGAAGTTTCAGAGGCACCCAAGTTGTCAAATGAATTAAAACCACATGCATTCAGAAACTGCATGCTTTCGCTTATTTTGTAACTGGTTCCACCGATGGGTTCAGTCAAACATGACTTAAAATACAAATCTAGGTCAAGAATTTGAACAACATGGACAGAAACTAGAAAACACTGTCTATAATTTAAAAAAAATACGGGATAAAAAGGCACCCTAACGACGTGCGCTTGAGTTTTCCTGACGGAAGGTGCCTCGTTATACTGCTCTGTCTGAATTCCCATTGTACGCGTACCCCGTGGCCTCCAGCTCCTCCCATACGCGGGATAGCGCCGTGCGCACTGACTGACACGCGTACCTAGTGCCTACACTGCACACCGCAGCATGCAAATTTCGCAGTCAGTCAGCTGTACACGCCCTGTTGCGCCAACTTCAATCAAAACGCGCCGTGCGGACGCCGGGTGTCATGTGTACATTAGTGTCGCGTAGGGTCCAAGGCTACTAAGCGTCAATCCAAAACCGCCGCCTGCCGTAACAGCGAAGCGCCGTAAGACGACAGCAACTTCGCACATATGAAGATAAACCGTACGGTGAAACGAGTGACCGTTGCAAAGGCGCGCACTGTTGTTCGAGGCTCTTTCGGCCTACACATCGCAAACAGGCATTCCCGAACCTTGCACGGAAGGAAGCAGCGCGCGTAATACTCACTTGCCCTTCCAGGACAACTTGGTGACCAGGTAGCAGGCCACGTCCTGGTTTTGAGCCATAGCATCGGCCGTCATGGCCAAGCAGGCGAGAACCGCCAAGTCTAACGAGAAGAAGCACGTGCCCGCATCAACGCCCCCGAGCACTTTCGGCGGCCGAGCCTCGGCGGCGCATGTGTGCACAGGGGCAGAACACCGCCCCCCTGGTCAGCAACGACAACGCCGTCGGGCACCAACGGGGCCCCTCGTCGCGAGGGATGAGAAGGGACAACACACAGCAGCAGCCCTTAGCTGCGTCCCAACACTTGACGTCGCGCAGGGCTGACGCGGGTCTTCCGATCGTCGGCGGATCACGGGACACCACCGCTCTTTGGGGCGCTTCACGCTGTCATTCCGGGCTACTCAAACACGTTCAACTCTACAAGACACAACGAACCCGCACGCTAGGAGCCAAGCTCTGAACACATAATCGCGGTCAGTGTGTACACAAGTTAAGATAGCCGAATATGTTCCGCACCACGCCAACAAATACCGCGACGCCGCACACACACAAACAGCAGCTTGAAACACTCCTCTAGAACCCGCTTCGACAAATCTTAAACCGTTCAGCTTGTCGCCAAATCAGCCGGAAATATTGTGGTCACTTTAGTACAATACAACGCCGCAAGTAGCGCTAAGAACAATTGTAGCGTTGTAGCTGGTGTTCCGTGTTTGTAGTTTTTGCATGGCCGGAATAAAAGCGCTGCGACTAGTTTTTCAATATAGTAGAGCGAGTGATTCTCGTCGCCAGTAGGAGCTGAGCGACTACGTTATTTCTCGCGAGTTGTAAGAATTTTAATGACTATGCAACGCCAGTGCTGAGTAAGCGAATCTCCATGATATCAACAAATACTTATGAACAAAAATACAAAATAAGAACATTGCTGTGTCGCATTTCATTTTCGGTATTTGTACTTGTTTCTCTGAGCAGATAGAAGCGCTGCCGCTGCTGCCTTGATAAACAACTTTAGCGCTGCGGTCGTGAACGATGCAAAGTGTAGGCAAGAAAAGTAAGCGCGGACGCCCGCCATGCTGTGCCAATGCATTGGCTGTGCATGACGCGTGCGAATCGCAGTGACCGTTCATTTGTGCGGTTCGCGTTGCCTGTTCTGATAAATTATTTTTTCGTCTTTAAATACACTATTCAAGCTTATATAATCATGCTGGGCCTCTAAAAGTAACTCCCAAGCTTCGAATTACCATGGGTTTCATAAATATCGAGCTAATTATTGTGTAACGGGATTCCTTAAAGATCAAAAAGCAAGAAAGGCGCATTTCTGTAGTGTTCAAAAGTATTTGAGTAGCCCACCATTAAAAAAAATGCGAGTGTACGCGTAACCCGATCTCAACCTACGGGGCACTGGGACAGAGCGGTACCACCGATCAGTACCTTGGTCTGCGCAACAATGCCGGCTTAAGCGAACGATTTCTATGCGCGTGACAAACGATAACCTTGTTCTGATGGCGAAGAAAAAAAAAAACTTTGCATATCCACTAAAGGCACGAAAGTAAAAGAGAAAGAATGAACGAATTGCGAAACAAGTGTATGCGCTGTGGTAAACTTAAAAGCCAACATAAAAATGTGGAAAGGACTAATCAAAACAAATACAATTATTCGATGCGCAAATAAGAATAAAAAATGTAGAATGCTTCATTGCCAGGTGTCATGCTAATCTTCTCTGTATGGTTCGAATTTTAGTATATTTGCTTTGGCAGTACACAGATCTTAATGCGCTTAAGCTATATATATATCTTCCAAATGTAGCGACATTTTCAAAACGTGCACCAAAGGTTAGCATATCGTTTAAAAGTTGCCATTTTTACTGACACTGTGCATAAACTACTTCGTTTCTCTCTCTCTCTCCCCCTCTCTCTCTCTCTCTCCTCTTTTTTTTTTTTGTGTGTGTGTGCCGTACAACCAAATGAATACTGTAATTTCTGTTTCCAAGAAGGAAGATCGCGCAGAGTCCATCGGAGACATGATCGGAGATGTTGCTCTGTAGCGGCCTCTCGCGAACGTGACAGCAATGACAACGCCCGCGCTATTTGAATTTGCTTACGTGCAGCCCCATTCCTGTCACGTTGCGCACCGCTAACCACCCAAATGTATGTTTGTCTAACTGTCGCGTGGTTAAGACAACAGAAAAAAAAACAGAATTTATGACGAACCAACCACGGCTGCTGTCCAATACTGCATCTAGCACGTTTTGGGAGGTGGTTATTTGTGGCAGTACGCTTGCACTACATGTTATGGGTGGCGCTCCCATCCCAGCTCCGACGCGGCTTATTCAAATACATGTACAACGCAAAAACGCTTTTCTGACATAACCCCCGGACCGATTCTAATAAAATTTGTTGTATTTGAGAGATAATGCTAAATTCTAGTGACTGTTAGAAGCGGAATTTCGATTTAGGGCCTGAATTTTATGAAAAGAATTTTCAAAAATTCGTAAGTTTGAAAAAAAAATAGACGCACGAAGTTTATAAATTAATAGCTCTGCATTCGCTCTGACCTCTCGCTCTCACTCTCTCTCTCTCTCTCTCTCTCTGTATATATATATATATATATGTGATAAGACATGATATGATAAAAATGATCTGAATTCGCATTTATCTCTTGCAACTATATAGAATCTCAAGATGATACAGGGACAAAAGGCAACGAGTGCCCAACAGTGGTCCCGGATCCCGCCCAGTAGCAACAGTCCAGCGTCCATAAAAAATTCACATATTCTACAAAGAATTTGAATAGTTCAATAAAGAAGTGTACTTGCTGTTTAAGTCTACACTATAAATGTATCGCTAGTTTAGGTAATAGTATTGCCGCGGTTATACGCAACGACATACAATCAACATAAATTACTTGCAATATTAAAAAAAAAAAAGAACTGACTCGCCATCCCTGCTCTGCAACAGTGAATGTCCAGCGAATCTGTTAAGTACCACCACTACAACTGCAGGCAAGGGTGTGCAATGCTTTATTGCTTTATACCAGGGTTGCCAGATTGGGCTATTAATAGGCAAATTGGGCTACTTTTTGTCCAAGTTGGCGTCAGAATTTTCCTTTTGGCTATGTGGCTATTTCTTGGGCTACATCTGTTTCCTGTGTTAAAAGAAAGTAATAATAGTTAAGCATAAATGAAAAGCAAGCTGGAATCAAAACGCAGACGACAGCAGGTTAAAGAAATTGAGCACGTCTGGTACAAAATCAAAATTTGGAAGTTCTATGTGAGAGAAGACATATGCATGTCAGAAGGTCAAGGATCGCGGCCTTTTGATAATTTTAATTAAGAAAGCTGGCCTCAGGAAACACGTCTACATCCGCGAACTAACGCTACCCACGCGCGCGCGCGCCGGCGAACATAGGCTGTTGCTGTCTCCTCATGTGAGGTTTCGGCTTCCTACAGTTTCATGAGACGCTTTTAGCTCCCGTTGACGGTGCTCCGCGGTTGACCTCGGCGCCAGAACGGAGGGAAAACACCGAGCTGAACCTAACTGAAATTTGCCGAATTTTCTGCCTGCCTCATGGCGCCTACGAGGTGATTCGCTCGGGCCCTTCTTGCCCAAATTGCCCCTGCTCCAACGCCAACGTAGAACATATCCTCTTCCGTTGCCACACAGCCACCACGGCTATCCGTTCCCAACACAACTCCAAACCCTCCTCCTGTCTTTGCTATCACTACCTGTATCAAACGACGCCATCGAGCGAGTGTTCAGCCATGTCTCGCTCATTAAAACCGACCTTAGAAATAGAATGCCGAACGAGACATTGGTAGCGCACTTACACGTGAAGTTTGGCCTGGCCAGGAACGGAGGCTGCTACAAGGATTTTAAACCGGGCCAAGAATTTTATCCCGTTTCAGCTCTGACATTTTGTACACGGACCAAGAAGTTTCACTTCACAATAAGCTCGTGATGCTTAATCAAAGCATACTTCTTTATATCTATATATATCGTACTAGATTTTGTACCAACTGACATCTATTGTTTTAGACTTTGTCTTGCAATTTTTTGTGATTTTTCGTTTACTGCATTGTGTGGTGTAAAGCGAAATTACCGCGAGCTGTAAGTAATAACACTGAACGCCCGAATGCATACCATCGCTTAGCGTGTTTGTTGCGCGGTGCTATTTGTGTACTGTTCTTTTCGTGATATTTTGGTGCTCTCAGAAAAGTAAAAAAATGCATTTGCAATGAAGACCGCATTTGCCTTATCATGAATTTGCCTGCATGCCAGCGTTTCTGCCCTTCTTGCAGTTGTGCGCCATCTGTTGCCCGTGTCGCATGGCCTGCGTGACGATGCGCGCGGAGGTCATGCGTGGTCATGCGTGGAAAAACTAATATGTAGGTATTCTTGCCGAAAATTAATTCAATATGCTTAAGAAAAGACTTCACAAAAAGACAAAGCTTTTTGGCTATTTTTGGGCTATACCCAAAAGTTTCGCTTTTAGCTACATTTGGGCTACAGCGGAGGCCAATTTGGCTACCCGTGGTTGGAGAGATCTAGCAGCCCTGCTTTATACCCCTCCACCCCCACACCACCCCACCCAATTTCCGCTAAGCTTGATATATGTTGAGTTCACAGTTCCTCCAGGGCGATGGGATGAATTTTTTGTTCGCAAAGGACATCCATAAAGCTCCGGATAGCTTACATGCGTAATTTACTGCAAATGTCATAATTAGTCCCCTGTCTTTGAAGGTTACCTACATATATCGCCCGTAACACGCTTTTTATTTTCGCCAAATATAAACAAACTGTTTCGTTTAGTTCACCGAGGACATCACTGAAACCAATTCGGAACGTGTTATGACGCCTGAAGATAGGCAAAGAAAAACGACGGCTCATTACTTATTTGCGACGCTTCTAACCGGACCAGGAACGTAAAACATTTGTCGCACATTGCAGTTACCATGTCCCCACTCACCTTTCCACAAAATATAAACCCGTTGTAAACTGCAGCTGTGTCGGGACACCGGGAAGCATAGCTGATAGCGGCCATATGTCACACGCTCTAACACTTGAATAAGAAATTTTTTACTAACGCCGTGTTTGATCCAACATTTGACTGCACACAGAGAGTTTCCATAGTGTACTACCAATTTTTGTTAAATTTGGTCTCGCCGGCTTTTATAGTTCTGGCAGGGAAGCGGGCTCAATTCTTCCCCGCTCGTTAGACACGCTCAAACGCTCTGGAGTACTTGCATACGTAATTTATTGCGAAAGCCCTAATTACCCATCTATGTGGAACTTCACCTCCGCATCACCCATTAACTTCTCCTTGCAATTACCAAATATAAAGAAGCTGCCTCCTCTAGTTCAGTGAGGACACCAGTCGAAACTTATATATCCCGCATGAAAAAAGTAAAAAGAAAAAGTGAAAGGATGAGGGTTCAATAATTATTCCTAACGCTTCTAAGTAAGCCAGAAAGGTTAAAACTACGCGACACATTGCACTCAAAATGCTGCCTATTCCTTCAAAGTATAAAATACCTGAAACGCAGAGTTCCCTTTGGACACTGGGAAACCTATAGCTATAATAGCGGTATAGCATGATACTTTCGAACACTTGCTTACATTCCTTTTAACGCTGTATTTGATCAACACGTATTTACCATGGCACATAAAATTGTCGTACTGTTCCTCTTATGCTCGCAAAATTTGACCTCAGTTGTTGTAATTATGCCTGCGCAGCCGTCTATGCCTTGCACCACTCGTAAAACAGACTAATAACGCTATGGACCACTTGCGTAAGTATCCTGCGGGAAAATGCTCATTTAACCCACCCATTTGGAACATTGCCTACACCTTATCCATGCCATGTCCCTAATTTTCCCTAGATATAAACAAGATGCCTTGTTTAGCTCACCGAAGACACCGGAGAAACAAACTACGAATCTAGTAGGGCCCTCACGGCGTATACGTCTGTGAACGCGACTTACTTTTGCCGTTACTGTGGAGTATATATATAGATGCAAGAAATAGACAATGAACATTAACCGTTGAGTAAATTGAACATTCTGCCTGTTCAAAGTACACCCATTTCACTTCTGAGTGAAATGTATCGCTTCACACGACCACTTTCATGAAGGCACTACCGTCTTTGACGGGACATTTGGAGTGCGACGTTTCGGTAGTGATTGCGAAAGATTATTTCTTCCCTTGTTGTAATGCTTGTGCCGAATAATTAACCCGTACATGTAATTCGAGTGGCTGATTCAACATATTTAATGAATAAACGCAGCATGATTGACTGTAAAATAAATGAATATTTAATTACTATGTAATTATGATGGGTCACTATAAAATGCACAATGTCATTCTTCCACCTTGACTTGCTTTCTATATGGAGTCTACAGCACCTTGGGATAAAATTATGTTAATATCACACATCTATCGACAGTCGATCGTACTTCGCGACTGAAGGTATCACAAAAATACATGAAATAAACGACGGTTTAGTATTAATCCGCGACAATTGCATTTGAAGCAGGAAAGTGAGTTTCGCAACGCATTGCGCTTAAAATTTTTCTATTTTCCCGGAATTTCACGTCCGTATCTCGTGCGCTGTTTCAGGAGTCTAGGAAACATCTAGATTAGCGGCAGCGTGACACCCTAGAACGCGTCAATGAGTAACTTTCTATAAGGGCTGTAATGAATGTACACAGAATAAACATATACAGCTCGCCACTCGGAACATTGTCTCGTACGTCGAATAAATATGAACACCCTGCCCGGCATACTTTACCGGGCGAAAACAACCGCGCGAAACAACCAAATGCCGTCTATAACGCATAAAAACGGGGATAAAGCAACCAGTCAGTTACTGTTTTCGGAGCACATAAGCAGCCTACACAATGCAAATTTTCGGTACACATCACCAAAAAGTAGCTCTCATTTTTTAAATGCGAATATCTGCTTTGTTTGCTTTTGCTGTGAGACAAGTAATAGTGTAGCTCTTATTTAGAAACAGCCTGGAAATGAAATCGTCAGTCAGAAGTGACACATGTCTTTAGAAAAATTCAAGTCACTGTTCTGTTGGTATTGAAAGGCTCGCATGCGAGTTAGACCAAGGTTATTTTCACGAGCCTATCTACGATAAGTCGTGGTTACACAATGAAATGCGACAGTTATACCTGTGAGAGGTTTGATTAGATTTCTGATGGTCATAACATACCGAGACCACAACGCTGCCACGGACAGAGATTAAATAGTTCCAGTATTTGATAATCCAATGATTTCAGGCCGTAAGGCATACCAGTCGTGGACGGCGACTGATTATAATACGTTATCCGGACCTCCCTCTCACCCGCAGGTTAAATGTAACAAGCGGATTGTGTTTTTAGAATACGGATATAGGGGCCCCCTAAAAACTGGGCATGATGCAATTTGCCCAAGCTGACAGTTTGTAAGGGCGCCAGCTGCCCAGCGCCAGGCGTTATCCGCAACGCGGGCGTGTATGGCGAATCCCGCGTGTCGTCCGCTAGAGGGCGTCCCGAGAAGGCACAAAAATAGAGTCCACGGAGGAAGGAAAACTAAGGAGAGGCCCTGACGTCACTCTTTGTGAAGCAAAAAGTGAAGCCGGAATTTGGCGTTGCTCATGGCGATGCTCCGCCTTTTGGGCCACCCTCCTCTCTTGTTTACTTCTTTCGCGAAACCACGCCGCGCTGCGCGTCGGAGCGCGCGCGCTCGCGCAACATGTGGCAGAGCACGGTGCAGGTAACACAGCGCAACAATATACGGTGACTAACGCAAACCCGCCCACTCAGCGCCTTTGCCACGGCCCGAAACCTACCAGAGCAACACGTGTGAGCGCTCAAAACCGTAACAACGCCGCCATTGTGGCCCAAAAGGCGTGGCCATACAACAACAAAAAAAAAATAAAAAGCAGCAAAAAAATGAGAACCTACTACGTCATTTCCGCCACACTTTTCTCCTAGCGCGCGGAGGGGGTAGGGCCTCTCCTTAGTTTCCTTCCTCCGTGATAGAGTCACTGGATAAAAATTTCAGAGTACCGCATTCGTTTTCCCCGCGCCGCCGACGCGTTCATTGGCCCAACCGTACCAAGTGACCTCTGGGGTGCCATATACCTTCCAAGCGCCGGGCGGGCCGGCTGAGAGAGCAGACAGCGCAGGTTCCCTACGTTTTTTTTCTTTTTGTGTGTGTGTGTGTCTGTGTGTTCCGATTGTCGCGCTCGCATTTGACTGCAAGGAAATCATGCCTGGCTGCTGCGCCTTCGGATGCAGCAACCGAACTGAGTCTGGAAAGACTTTTTTCTAGATTCCGACCGGGAAAAATGACCGAGAGCGTCGTTCTGCGTGGTTACACAGAATCGGCCGGGAGAACTTCAAGCCTACAAAAAACACCCGCGTGTGCGAGGTATAAGTACATCTTGCTTGTGCTTTTCGGCATTGTTTTAGAAGATATTTAAGCGAAGTGCACGCGGTGCTAGCGATGCTACGAAAGTAGGAGTTCATTGGAGGGATCGTTCCCGTCTTGCACGCTTGACGCGGGTACACGTGTATACGCGTTTGTTGCTCAACACACGCGGTTATTCCGTGCTCGTGGCACGCGAAGGCACACTTGTCGCGCGAGAATTCCGCGTCCTCACGTGCACCAGGTACTCGCATTATTTCTCCGCGCACGTGAACGCGCTCTCGCCTCGAGTCACTCGACCCCTGTGGCACTTGTTTTTCGCAGATCGTGACAATCGCAGTCAATAAAAGCATGGTCAATACGACGCCCATGATACTTTCTTTTTCCCACTTATCCTTTGCTCATTTTTACATACGCATTTCGAGCTTGAAACCAATGGCCATGTGATATTCACAACACATGCTTCAAATTTTGAGCTTGTAAGCCGAGCACATGCAATGAAGTGAAGTCAGCATACATATTATGTTTTATGTTGAAATGCTGCGGTGCATACCCAAATAATGTTGCGGTTGATGCATAACAAGAAATACAAAACAACAGAACACCTAGTAGCTTTAGTTTCACTCTATCACTATGCATGTTACATAACCCGCTCTAAAAGCACAAGAATTTTATACATCGCCTATGTAACTTAGAAAAAAAAGTGCTGCGTCAACAGCGGGCGTTCCTGCTTTTTTTTTTTTTACACAGGCAGCAAGTATTGGCAGTCTAAGAAAAAGTCATAAATATGTTGAGAAGAGTAGCCGCTCATGAATGCACTAGACAGCCGCGTTCATAAATCGCAATGTAGCAAACTCTCGCTCATTATCAGTGTACCTGATATACGTTACTGTAATCACGCAAATGGCTCATATTGGCCTTCCACAAGATTTAGTGCGCAAAATGGTCATCGAAGTTGGTTTTTACGCCCGCTGTGCACAGATCGTCTTACGATCACGGCCAAACACCGGTGCGCACACGGCAGTCGCAGTGTGTCGTGCGTGTACGGCGGACAAAGTCGCCCCGCAGAATCGATAACGCGCGGTATCCGCTTACAAACTAAATTAGATGTATCAGATTTAGCTTGGGAAATTATACGATGAACGTACGTGCCTGACACTGTCAAGTGTTAGTTTCGTCCTGCTTGGAAACATTCAATAAAAGCCAACGGCGATCCACGATGTTCATGCCCAAAAGCACAAGCTTGCCTCATTCCGGCTCGAAGTGACGAAATGTGTCGTTCGTAGCTCGCTCCGCGGAAGGAAAAAAAAGAAAACGCGTGCATAAGCTCCCGATAGCAGCGCTAAGCTGCTGTCCACAATCGTAGCACAGTTCCAGCAGTAAACACGATCGGCGTGCAAAACAACCACCGGCTGCATTACTTCGCACAAAATAACAATTTATTTTTGTTCTTAGCAACCATTATCTCCGGGCACAAAGTATTTGTACTTCAGTAAACACTCAACCCGACGTGTCACCGAATATCAAGCTCTTCCAACACGGCGGCCTTCCCGCGACGCAGTCGGCTTGGAAGGTATATGGCGGTGGCCACTCAGTGTTGCCAGTCAAATCCCGACCTTTGCGGTACTCTGAAATTTTTTCCAGTGACTCTAGCACAAAATAGTGTTCCTGTATATGCTCCCGCAGGGAGCAGAGTTGCGCATAGATCCGCCGCCGTGATCCAGCTCTGCAGCGAAGCCACTCCTCGCGCGCGCAGGAGCCAAATGCCGCGCGGTGTTCCGCCTTTTTCTCTAGTGGTCGCGAGCTACAAGCGCCAATTGTTCGCAGGCGCTTAGCAAAGGGCACTGCTTAATACAGGCTACGCTCGAACGAGTCATTCGTGTAGCCGGAGGGGGTGGGCTTCCAACCAACCGAAACTTTGTATGTACCTATGTAAACACGCACATACAAACACACACACGAACGTACAAATAGGGGGTAGGACCGCCTTCGATTCCCCAAAATAAAGTATTCCCGTGGCTCGAACAACTCCAAAGTTCGCTCGCAAACGCGCAGTACGTTGCCACAAAAATCGGTGCAATGATTTTCGGCATGCATATGAAGTTGTCTTATCATGGTCAGAAAGCAAGAAATGTTTTAAAGAGTGTTTAGAACTTCACACACGTAAGGTGGACACTTCGCGCATTTTGGCTGCCGAAACCAGCCGATTAATGACCGTCGCCAAGAGAGCTATCGTGCCTGCAGTTATGTCAGTGACCGTTAACAGAGCGCCATTTATCACTAACCATCGTTCACAACAGCTGCACGTTTTCGATACATGTGGTGCAGACACAGATTTAAGCGCATTTCAAATGTTGACATGCGCACATTTTAAGCAAAGCTTACTTTTATTTACTATTACTATTTAGTAGTGCTTACTATTTAGTAGCAGCAAATCTGCAAGTAGAAAAAGATTCAAGATGCAAGAGCTTCTAGCTGCTCCTCTGAACGCACCGAACGCACGATCGACGGTCCACTGATTGCAATGGCGATGGTACTGACGGAAACGACGAGTTCGCATGAGTCGGCGATGCGCTCGTAAAGTTGGCTTCGCAGCGGCGCGGATCATTTGACGTCATTTTTCGCGCTCGGCCAATAGCGGTGCGAGCGGCGCCGGAAAAGTTATGCGCAACTCTGCTCCCTGCGGGAGCATATACAGGAACACTAGCACAAAAGACAATCGTCGTTGTCCGAGCACGGATATGCGCAGTAAATAAAAGCATTACTTAGGTGGTCACTCCACTAAGAAAGAAAAGTTAGGTTCAGCTATAGTTTAATGGACTCTCCAGCGTGCAGCCAAAAATGCCAGTGCCCGCTTTCAAAAGTGTGTATGTGGAGGGGATGCAAATGACGTACTTTGCCCTCTCCCCAAACTTGTGAGAGTGGGGAGGGGGGAGGCAAGTGCCCCACCTTGCCCCCCGATACATACGCCTGAGAAGTTTCTTTGCTCGTTTGTATGCGTCTGTCCCTAGGCGTGCCGGCATTGCGGTATGAGGTGTGTGTGCGAGTGTTTATCGTTCACAAATTTTCCTCGTTGTATTTGGATGTTGCTGGTGGGTTTGTAGCGTTTTTTTATATGTCGCAACGGTAACAGGAAATCGTGTCGCGAGGGGATAACTGAACCTTTGAGAATGACGACGAATTGGATAGCATTACACTCCTTACGTCGGACGTACGCGAATTCCAGGAGCTAAAGGTACGTCGGACGTATACTATCTTGCGGCTGCGGCGCTCGTGCTCATTCAGTCATGCCAGATTATACCTTTCTCGCGCCTTACGGCGCTCTAGCTTCAAAATAACATCACTGATTTTCCCGGGGCAGCAGTAGGGCCCATAGGAGAGACCGGGTCTGCTCTCCTGGAGAAGTATCCTCGCTCGTTCCAGGCTTTTCGTATGCTGCTCACCGCGATTTTTCAAAAAGCATTTTTAAGGAGGGGGCGGAAGCAGGAATAGATGGAAAGGTAGGGAGGTTAGACAGTTCTCAGACATGCTGGCTACTCTGTTCTGGGGAAAGGGGTTAAGGTGAATAAAAGAGGAATAGAAGGTAATAGAAAATAGTTATTACAAAAAAAAGGAAACAAGAGCGAGAAAGAAAGGGGAAAATAACGCAGATCCGACGCACTGTGGGAATCAATGTAGGCGAAGCTTTCTGTGCTCTTTACTTTGATTTACAATAATTAGCGGTGATGTTGACAGCGAGTGTTTAATTTCTTCAACATTTTGTCCAACGCGAGAGTGGTAAGTTGACGTTAAACGTTACCTTGCGTGCACCATTGCTGTATGTCTGTGCAGTACACAAAACGCAAAGGGAGAGGTGTTTGCTTGAGGTGTTGTTGTGCGCCATAAATCATAACGTCTGAGAGGGTTGAGCATTCTCATTGCCTCACATGGCACACCGCACGGCGGCAGAAGAATTAAACTTGAATTGGATTATGGGGCTGTACATTCCAAAACCACAATCGGATTATGATGCAGGCCGTAGTGGCGCACTTCAGGTTAATTTTGGCACCGTGTCCCTAAATCGAAGTGCGCGAGCGTTTTTTATTTCTCCGCCGTGGAAATGCGGCTGCCTCGGTCGGTATCAAATCCGCGACCTCGAGCAATGATATAACTGCAAAGCTACCGCAGCGGGCACAGAAGCGTTAATTTGACGTTCAACCGCTTCCGTTGTGTCGCCTAGACCCAGCGGTGTGCTTAACGCGGCTCTGCTCATATTAATGCGGCTCAGATTCTACACGCACTGCGTAAGTTGTGCGCTAGACATGGTTGCATGGTTTTATTTTTCAGAAATAGCAGAAACGCACCGTACCGTACTTTGAACTTAAGTTTATCCAGCGTTTCCTTGCCTTCTCATGTCACCTTTGCCCTAACTCCCGCCCCCCCCCCCCCCAACCCCCTTGAATTTGTATAGGAACTGAGGGCGAAGAGTGGCAAGGCTTTTATTCACTCATTTCGCGACTGCGTCGGTTTGTCTTGTCTTGTCTTGTGTCCCAGACAATGGCGCATACCCACTATGGGGGATTGGCCAAGAAGCAGGCGGTTTTTCGTATGCTTAGTAGTAAAGCCAAACTAGATTTAAATTGTGGAGCATGAGACTAGAACTGTAATTTAGACGTATGATGAAAATATTGTGAATTTTGATAAAGTAACCTAACGTAAATAAATGAAATAATAGAAAATATTGATAATTTTAGAAAGTCAGCAAGGTACTCTTTTTGTATCTCTAATAAAATTGTAAATTGCAAGAAAAGCATCCCTGTGGCTTGATCCCAGTGAGGTCGCACCAAAAGAAAGAATGGTTGGTGAGGTTAGCGATAGCCCAAGCTTGGTGAATGAGTGTACTAATAATTTTCTTTGTCTTATAAAGCGGCGGCAGGAGAGAAAATAATGTTCGATCGTTTCAGGTGCACTGCAAAAAGAACATAGAGGGGACATAGCGAGACCAGACCTGTGTAAGTAAAAATTTAGAGGAGGTATACGGCATCTCAATTTTGTAAAAGAAACTTCCAATTGTCTTGAAGGACACCAATTATTATTCCATGGGAAGCCAAGATGGTGGAAATCAGAAGACGGTGTTAATATGGATGTTGTAGAGTTTTGGGATATAGCGAAATTTCTATACCTAGCCGCGGTGACATAAGCTGATGTCGGCAAAACAGATATGATAGGGCCGTTGAGGGATGCTCGTGCGAGTGAATCGGCCATTTCATTCAAGTGTAACCCATGATGTCCCGGTACCCAAAGCAAACATACTTTCCGTAAGTACGGAGGTACCATCGAACGAAATGTTCTTTGAATTCTTGTATCTAAAGATGCAGTCAGTGCTGCACATACAGATAGCGAGTCGGTCACAATAACAGCTAATGGGTCGTTTTGGGGAAGTTTTCGTAACGCTAATATAATTGCTAATAATTCTGCTTGAAATATAGGTGTGAAATCGGGAAGACGAAGCGAGTAAGACCATTGGAGAGATTCAGAGAAGATCCCCACTCCCGCCTTCTCATTGCACACAGAAGCGTCAGTGGCTATTACATTTTCAGTGGTTAGTTGGTGTAGGTGGTCATGTAAGATGTTAATTAAATCTCGCCTTGGTAACAGTTTAGCATGATTCGGAAATATGTCCTCGAACTCAATTTTGAGGTCTGTTAAGTCATTATTTGAATGACAAACTTGGCGTATGGACACGTCCAATTGTTGTAACTGTGCTTGCACAAATAGTATCTGAGGGCTGTGGAATCTTGACCACGATACCTGAAAAACTCAGATGGTTCAGTGATAAAAGCATATTGCGTACGCATTTTTGAAAACTCATAAATTTTTAAATATGTCTGAACCGTAAGCATGCGGAATCTGCAATCTAGGGTGGGTATATGGGCTTCCTGATATAAAACAGCGTTGGCAACAAATCTAGGAAGCCCGAGGCATGACCGTAGAGCTTCTCTTTCTAAAAGTATGAGAGGTTTAATTTTGTAGGCGGGGCCACCGGAAAGTATCACGCAGCCGAATTCTAATATGGGCCGAACATACATTTTATAGATCATCAGTAGGGTATCCCTGCGTAGTCCAGAGCGACGGTGGCTGAGCCGGCGGAGCATAGCTACGGCTCGTTCTGCCTTTGTTTTAATATGTTCAATGTGACTGCGCCAGGAGAGTTTGCCATCGTAAATAACACCAAGGTACTTGACTTCGTCAACTTGAGGAATGATTTCCTGTCGATATTGCAAAGATATATGCACTTGTGCAGTTAATGGGAAGACTAAGAGCGAACTTTTACTAATATTTAATGACATACTTAATCTCTCTAGCCATGTCTCCAGCATTCCTAAGTAATTTTGCAACGACTGTTGTAGGGAATGTATATTGCTTGCGGAGGCAAAAAATGCGATATCGTCCGCATAAACATAAACATGTACTTCCGGAGACAAAGGAATGGTGCTTAGCAAAATATTAAATAATACAGGGGAAAGAACGGAACCCTGTGGTACACCTCTTGTCTGCTTATGTTTCGACGTCGAAATACCGTGTTGGTAACAATAAAATTCTCTATCCCTTATAAATTCGCAGATCCAAGCGGTTATATATTTTGGGAAATTCGTAGAGTGAAGCTTATCGAATAGAATGCAAAGTTCTACAGAGTCGTATGCTTTTGCTAAATCTAGTGTCACCAAAGCTGCGTACTCTCGTTTGCGGTGAGCAAGTTTAATGCGGCTCTCTAAATCTACATGAGCGCACCATATGGAGTGGCCCGGACGAAATCCAATCTGACAAGGACTGAGAAGGTTATCATCCTGCATAAAATTTTTTATATGGCCGTGAAGAACCCTTTCTATTAATTTTACCACAATTGAGGTAAGAGAAATCGGTCTTATGTTTTCTAAGTCAAGTCCTGATGATTTTTTCTTCAATAGTGGGATAATTTTAGCTACTCTCCACTCTCTTGGAACCCATGAATTCTTGAGAGAGAAATTTATTATGTTTAGTAGGTCCTGAGGCGCATAATCAAATAAAACTTTTAGCATTCCTGTTGTAATTTCATCTGGACCGGGGGCTGACGCCGGCAAAGAATTAATAATGCCTTCAAGCTCTGTCGCTGTTACTGCTATAAAGTCGTCTACCAAGGGAGGTTTCTTTAGTCCTATCGGCAATTGATTTGTGAAACGTCGCGCAAGTCCTTGAGCAATTTTCTCAAGTGATTCTGATAATTCTTTTGTTGATAGAACAACAGATTCGACGTTCACGGGGGCCGGAATAGCTTTGCGAGATCGAAGAAATTTAAACAGGGCTTTTTTATTGCAAGACTTCGAAAGGTATGTGTAGTGCCTGGAATCGTAATCCTCCTTAGCTTTTGAGACTGTTCGTTTAAATGTGGTAGCTATATATGTATAATCAGCCCAATTAACAGGACACTGGTTGTATAAAAGCTTTTTCCATGCAGCTTTTCTACGTCTAAAATCTCGTTCGCACTCAGAATTCCACCAGGGACAATATGATCCACCCTTATAAGATTTCACAGCAAATTTAGCTTTTTTTGATGACTGTTTTAGTATTGAACATAGGCTCATTGCTTTTATATCCATCTCCATGCCCTCCTGGGCTTGTAAAGCTGATTTTAAAGCATTTTTAAATTTTTCGTAGTTAACAAAAGTACGCATATTATTATTTAAACTAGTTAACGGAGTAAGCAGTTCAAAAATTATAGGAAGGTGATCACTGTTAGTTCCGGAATCTAGAGTCTTCCAGGAGGTGACTGTCATGCTCGGGGTAGCAAACGTAAGATCTAGGGCAGATCGCGACTGACCACGCACGAAGGTATGTGCTCTCGAATTTAAGCAGGAGAAATGATTCATTAAGACCCAATCCCACAGGCGTTTGCCACAAGTGTCCGTTCGGAAACCCCACGATACATGATGAGAATTAAAATCTCCCACTAGTATGATGTTCTTCTGACTGCGAGCAATAGAGGTATCTAGATAACGGGTATCGTGTACTCCAATGGGGAAGTACGTGTTTATTATAGAAAAAGGTGTGCAACCAGGTAGTATTATATCCAGTGCTAGGATTTCACAGTCTGGGGACATTATCTGGTATGCTATAGTAGCTCTATGGCAGATTTTTGATGACACAAACAACACTAAACCACCGCCTCGGGATGGGCGATCCAATCGAAAACATCTGAAATTCTTTAGATGAAAAGATTGACCAGCAGCAAGCCAAGTTTCCTGTAAAATAATAATGTCTGGAGAGTATGTAGAAATAAGATATAATAAATCTGTTGCGGCCGAAAGTATGGAAGGACAGTTCCACTGAATTACTGTTAAAGTTCCTATGGTGAATAAATCCGAGCAGCAGAGACTGCTTGGTCTAAAACGTTCTCTTTTAAGAAGTCCTTCTTAGTCGGAGTCTCTCTAACGTACTTTTTTGCTTTGGAGTTGATGGGAGAGCTAGATTTTTTCTCTGTCGGTGACCTTGTTCGTTTAAGAGATCGGGGGTCCATGTCTACATCTTGATTTTCCAGCCCATCTGTGTCGGAGAGACAGATTTGGTCGACTTTCTCAGGAGTTGATGGCTTTGGTGAATCGTTATTTGTGAATGGCTGCGCGGTCGATATTTCAATAGGTGGACTCCGCGGTAGACCCGACACCGGATCAACAATATAGGGTTTATTAGTTAGTTGAAGCCACGGAGTTAGTTGTGAGGACAGCACCTGAACGAGGGAGTCGGTGAGATTTGCCATCAAGCGCTCCATTGCTTTCTCCAATGCCATTTCTACGGAAGCTGCCACAGCCTCAGAGATTGAGTTCTCCATAGACAATGTTTGACGGGCCGTTATACCAGCATACCCTTGAGATCTGCTCTGAATTTCTCCAATGGCCTCACGACGAGAGCATCGACGTCTGTCAATTATTTCGAGGATTTGCATTTCTTTTGCCCTTGCAGGGCAATTAGGTCCATTTGCAGGGTGGGGACCACTGCAAAGGCAGCAGGACTCATTTCGGGAAGAACAGTCATTTGAATGATGGCCTTCTCCACAAATTCGGCATCGTGTGTTTGACCTGCAGGCTTTTATCGAGTGCCCAAACCGCCAGCACTTTAGGCACTGAAGGACGCGAGGTGATAGAGGCTCAACTCGGTATATAAGTGGCCATGCCTTGATTTCCGATGGGCGGTTCATTCCAGCGAAAGTAGCTATGACTGTTTCAGTGGGCATGCGCTTATTATCAGCGACACGGCTGCAACGATACACAGAAATCACGCCTGCCGCTGAAAACATTTCTAAGATTTCTGCCGGACATAGACTTATGTCGACACCGCGGACTAGGCCTTTGGTACATGCAAGGTGATGAGGAATGAAACTGCTCACCGGATGTGTCGCAAAAACATCGCACTTCAGCAAATCTTGAACACAAGCCTGGTCTGACGAGCAGCAAAGAATGCCCCCTCGGCCAAACTGTCGAACCTCGGTGATTTGTTGAAAATTGGCCGAGGCCATACGGAGTTCGGTTTGAATTGCTTTGGGATTCTTCATGCGAATCACCCCGCCATCACTCGGAACCAAAGCCACAGGTACGCTGCTCGTCCCACTGCGTAAGAAAAGCTCCACCGGCAAATCAGAGTTAGGAACAGAAGCCGACCAGGAGGAAACCTCCTGGCCTGGCGATGAGAGTGATATTGCCAAGAAATAGGAAATTACTCTGGAAGCTTATCAGATATTAAACAAAAGCTCAAAACCAATTACGTAAAACACACAGATTAAAAGAAACCGCCAGCTACTTGACCAGAACCAGTGATCGGGAGCTTCGCAGGAACGATGCCTGGCCGATGCCTGCCGCGCAGGCCCGTCGAAATTTGTTGTTGTTGTTGTCCTATGTGGCCGTGGCACATACCCACAGTGGGGGATTGGCCAAGAATCGGGCGGTTTAATTAGGTGCCTAAAAATAATAATGAAACAAGGGAGTTAACAATTTGGGCGTGTGAGCTTAAAAGTAAACGTTTTATGTCTGGAGAAAAAAAATAGATAATCAGATGAAAACCGGGTATACGAAAATAATAATAATAATTACAATAACAATTAATAATAGATAAGAAATAAAAGAAAGCTATGGTAGGGAGGGAGAACGATCAATCTAACATGGAAAACGATTGGTTTCAATTAGGTAATTTTGGATCGCCAAGCAAACATTTCTGTGGCTGAACCCAACAATGGAGGCTCCAAAAGATAGGATCACAGGCACTGATAAAGTTAGACCAATAGAGCGAAGCGGCATTTGAAGTAGTCGTTTTCTTAGAATAGAAAACCGTCTGCAAGACAACAAGAAATGGTCGATTGTCTCCGCTTCGCCACAGAATGAGCATAATGGTGAGGGGACCAGACCAGACCTGTGGAGGTAGAAGTTCAATGCAGGTATACGGCAGCGCAGCTTCGTGATGGACACTTCAATTTTCCGTGTTCGGCAAAAATCTCTGTTCCAAGGGTGTAGGAGATGTCCGTAATCCTCAGAGTTAGTAATTGCGGAGCCTGATACGGACTGTATAATGATACTCCTGCGAAATCTAGCTGCAGTAACGTAAGCAGTCAAAGGGCAGCAAGGAAGAATCGGGCCACTTATCGATGCCTTGGCTAGAGAGTCTGCAATTTCATTAATGATTAGTCCTTTATGGCCAGGCACCCAAATCAAACGCACGCTTCTCAAGTAACCAGGTACCAATGATTGAAATGTCCTCATCACGCGAGAATCACTAGAAGCAGTAAGGGATGAGCACAATGATAAAGAATCAGTGACTATCACGGCTGACGTAATTGATGGTCCTAATTTGCGTAATGCCAGCACCACGGCCATGAATTCAGCTAAAAAAATCGGTATGAAATCTGGCAGCCGAAGAGAAAATGTCCAATCGAAAATCGGGGAAAATATTCCTACACCTGACTTTTCTTCACATTGTGAAGCATCTGTAGCAATTACAACGTTTGTTTGAAGGTATTTCAGGTGATCTTGTAATATACCGTCGAGAATACGGTGTGGAAGTAATTTTGCATTATTAGGAAAGATGTCATCAAATTGAATATCCGTGGCAACAGCTCTGTCGGTAATAGGAAGTACATCGCATATGTGCACGCCCAAAGAGTCAAGTAATTGTTGCACGAATATAATTTGCGGTTTATGCAGTCGCGGCCAGATGACACCAAAAAACAACGCAGGTTGTGAAATAAAGATTATTTGGGTATGACGTAGTGGTGATTCGTAAATCTTTAAGAACGTCTGCACCGTCAAAAGCCGGAACCTGCACGAAAGTGGCGGAACACGGGATTCTAGATAAAGAATAGAATTTGCAACAAATTTAGGTAGACCTAAACACAGACGTAATGCCTCTCTTTCTAAGAGGATTAGAGGGCGGGACATGTAGGCTGGAGCTCCCGAGAAGAGCACGCAACCAAATTCTAATACAGGGCGAACGTACATACGGTATATCATTAGGAGTGTATCTCTTCTCAATCCTATTCGACGACTGCTCAGCCTACGCAATATGCCAATTGCACGGGTACCTTTCCCAGTCAACAGATCTATGTGTGAGCGCCAGTTGAGAGAGGCGTTATAAATAATTCCGAGGTATTTAACAGATTCCACCTGTGGTAGGTCTTGAAGGTGGTAAGACAATGAAATGTGCACTATGTCACGTATCGGAAAAACGAGAACAGCACATTTGCTGGCATTGAGTGTGAAGTGACTAGCATCTAACCACCTCTCCAGATCATAAAGGTAAGTTTGCAGTCGTTGGTATAGCGTGTGGATGTCGTTTGCAGATGCAAAAAACGCAATATCGTCTGCATAAACATAAGTAGTTATTTCTTGATGACAAGGTAGTGTGCTCATGAGAATATTAAAAAGTACCGGGGAAAGCACTGAGCCTTGCGGTACGCCTCTCGTTTGTTTGTGTTTAGAAGAAACGCCGCTTTCGTAGCAATAGAATTCTCTTTCACCTAAGAATGACTGAATCCACGCTACTATATACCCAGGAATACCACAGGAAGTTAACCGATTGATCAATATAGTGTGCTCCACAGTGTCGTATGCTTTAGCGATATCGAGCGTCACTAAGGCAGCGTATTGCTTATGACGTCGAGCGAGTTGTATTCGGCTTTCTAAGTCGACGTGGGCATGCCAGATGGAGCAGCCGGCCCTGAAACCAATCTGACAGGGACTAAGAATGGAATTATCATTAATAAATTTCATGATGCGACGGTGAAGAAGCCTCTCAATAAATTTTACTACGTTTGATGTAAGCGCAATGGGCCTAATGTTCTCCAATACATACCTTCCTTCTTGTTTCTTAAGCATCAATATTACCTTGGCAAGCTTCCAGTGCAACGGAATCCAAGCATATTTAATTGAATAATTCACCAGGTCTAAAAGAACGTTAGGTGATTCCTGTAACAATATTTTTAACATTGCATTTGTGACGCCATCAGGGCCAGGGGCTGAATTCGGTAAACATAGTGCAGTCTCATTTAGTTCAGCTAAGGAAATTGGAGTGAAGCCATCCCAAGGACCTAATGTAGAATGAATAGCCGGAAGCCTGGCCGTAAATCGATTTTCTAAGCCTAGTTGTACCCATTCTCTGCCTCCTCTTCTTCCTCATCTCTTCCATTCTATCTAGTTTCCCTCTGGACTTACACATTGGAAGAAAGGTAAGCGCTTGCGGGTGTTCACGGATAATTACAACTGTCATGAGGCTAATGTGGCGAAGACCCGGGAGCTTTAGAGGGCATTGTGCATATTCGACGCGGTGCGATCAAAACGAGTTCCTCGCGTCTCTTTTCTTCTCTGCCATACTCCTTCCATGTATATACCCGCTCTGAGCCACCCCCCGACGCGGTGTGCCAGACAGCAGCAGCCACAGCAGCAGTGCAGTGGGAAAGTCGAAGGAAAAGGCAAAGAAAGCTTCGTTTTAAAAGGAAAGGAGAATACGGCACTGCTTAAAGTCTGTATCTAAGACCAATTCTCCGCAAGAAGCGCAACAACGCTTTCAAAGCCTTCTTTGTTGAGGACGGTCTCGGCCTGTGTCCGAGGACCCTTTCCTCCGACAAAGGGAGTTTGTCAAGACTATCTAGCGCTCTTGAAAGTTCTTTCCTGGGCACTCATGAAGCGGGGACACTCACAGAGAAGGTGGGCTGTTATTTCCTCGCACCCACAGTTATCGCATGTAGGGCTGTTGCCCATTCCGATCCGAAATGAGCAAGTATTCGTGAAGGCCATGCCAAACCACAAGCGGCACATAAGTGTCTCCTCAGATTTAGATAGCCCTGACGGACGAAATGCCTGATGTGCATTCTTAAAGCATCGACGCGGATATATGTTGTGCTTGGGTGGTCATGCGCGATGACGTTATTCGCTTGAAGATGCACATTTAGGAAGGCCAAGGCACATTCTCAGTGCTTGAGCTGACTGATTGAACCAACTGGAGGACGCGTACGTTTGTTCTTCGGGTCTTGCCCAGCTCAGGTAAGCGGTAGCGCATGCACCGGAGGAAAAGTACAATATAAAGTTGAAGCATTGCTCGTATAGATACACTCCTCGATTTTCTCGCAAAAAATATTAGCACGATCTATAGATCGCGGCCTGTCCTGGAGCGCTCATATTGCCTACACGAAAAAGAAACTCACCATGAAAAGCATTCTTTAACGTCCCCCTTTCAGTTAAAGCGTCATTCTGCAAAAAAACATGCGCAAAAATCGTATAGGCGGGTTTCGCGGAGCTAGCGAAACGGAGGCAAAGCAGGTACTTCCGACGCATATATGTTAAGCTTTTGGGATTCGAGTACTCCCGCCTACCGATCTTTCTACATGTTTTCGCAGAAGGATGTTTATATAACTCAAACGGGAGCATTAAAATATGCTTTCGATAAGACACGGAGAGCAGCGTACGAAAAGCCTGGCACGAGCGAAGATACTGTTCCAGGAGAGCAGGCGTTCTGTACACGGCCCCTACTGCTCCCCAGAGGAAATCAGTGATGTTATTTGGGAGGTAAAGTGCCGTAAGGCGTGAGAAAGGTATACTTCGGCATGACTGACTCAGCACGAGCGCCGCAGGCCCGAGATTCTTTATTTCTGATGCCCGAGGTACGTTAATTCATTCTTGACTTCCGACGTACTTTACTATTGTGGAATTCGCGTACGTCACAGGTTCAGTGATCCCCTCGCGACTATCACACGATTTTCTATGTTGCACACACACACACACACACACACACACACACACACACACACACACACACACACACACACACACACACACACACACACACACACACACACACACACACACACGCACGCACGCACGCACGCACGCACGCACGCACGCACGCACGCCGACCTAGAGACAAACGCATACAAAACGAGCAAAGAAACTTTTCCTCCGGAGTATACCTAGTAAAAGTCAGGTATTCAAGAAGCAAAAGCCACGATATTTTATTGCAATAGCAATTACATGGACACTCCAGGCTCATTTCTGGCGTCGCCGTCGCCGTGAGGTTTCGTACAAAGGCCAAGGGCGATAAAATAGTCGCCGCGCGCCGTATGCTGTATGTACCAGTCAAAGAGTGCGAGGGTGAGCCGGCGATAGCGGCTCAATCTCGCGCACGCAATCGAGGGAAGCGGTCAGGTAGCGCGCCGTCTTCCGTCGCGCGCAACGATCCGGGCGGAAGGGAGGGAGCGGCTCCGGGCGGCCCAGACGCAGCACAGCGGGGCATGACATTTCAGGAGTCGCCCGACGTTTGTGCGCAGGCGCCGTTCGGGCACGTTGTCGTTGGTTATAGCCGCGTCTTTGCTGTCGACGCCTATCCTCGTACTCGGCTTGAATTAAGGAATGAATGTTTGATGTTCAATAGCGCAAGGCCCAGGTATGTCCAAAGAGCACCATGCTAGTGTTAATGAGCTCGCAGTGGACTGATCGGTTCTGTGAAGTTAATGTGACGAGGCTGTAAAGGGGCCTAAAAGAGTTTATGTAAATTCCATAAAATCTACGTGTCATACAATTATGGGAATGACTATTGACGTGTACTATGAATATTAAAATGCATTGAGAAAGAATGATGCAATGTATAAAATATGGGAGATGCTAACATTGTCTTGAACACTATTGCCTCACCAGAGCCCTTGAAACCCAAGGGCCTAGAAGCATGTCCCATACAAAGAAAACTATCGTAGCGGCATCCTCTGGAAAGAGGATGCCCTACGAAATGAATGGGCTTGTAACATGTAACACAACATATTTCAAGAAAGCGAGGACTGCTTTGGTCTTAAAAAGCGGTTCTTCACCAAGAAACGTAGCCGGATGCAGAGGGACGCAATGGTGGTACGCAAAAGGAAAATGTTTCCTCCTGTCTCTTGCGGCTTCCCGGCACTGCAGGAAGACGTGGAGGACAATCAGCCTGTCGTCACATCTAGCACAGGTTGGAGGCTCGTTACCGATCAAGAGAAAGTTATGAGTGCCAAATGTGTGTCCTATTCTTAGTCTAGTGAATAGGACATCTGTTCTTGTTTTCGTAGTTGGGTGCCAGAAACCTAACTTCGGCTTAATTAAGTGAAGCTTACTCGTTTCAGTGTCCCACAAGCGTTGCCAGTGGCTTCGCAGTTTGTTTCTTAGGAAAGGCTTCATGTCTGTGGCAGGGACAGCAGCAGAACGAATGCCCTGCGATGCGACTGATTTGGCGATCTCGTCGGCAAGCCCATTACCCTCGATTCCTCTATGACCAGGAACCCAGAATATTACTACATGTCCATGCGATAAATAGATGTTGCATAAGAGTGAGTAAAGTTCATTGAAGACAGGATTTCTGTACTTTTGTAGAGAAATGAGTGATTTTACAAGACTTAACGAGTCTGTGAATATGATTGCTCTGTCAAGTTTTAGTTTCTTTATATGCTTTACCGCAGACAGTACTGCATAGGCTTCTGCAGTGAAGATACTTGTTATGGGGATTAACACGTTATATTGAGAAAAAGAGGGACCAAGCGCAGCGTAAGATACGCCAACATGTGATTTTGACGCGTCTGTGTAGAATTCGCAGCAGGAGTACTTCGATTGAAGTTCACGGAAGTGCATTGCGATTTCGAGGTCAGGAGCGTGCTTTGTGACCTCTACAAAGGATACGTCACAGTCTATCACATGCCACTCCCAGGGCGGTAATAGATTAGCTGGAGTCATTAGGCGATGTTCGAGAAATGGGGCATCCATTTCTTTGCTAAGCTCTCTTACACGCCGTGAGAAAGGCAATCTAGAGGGTCTATTACGAAAAAGTGTTGCACACGTCAAGTCGTTAACGGTTGTGAAACACGGATGTTCCTTATTAGAGCGCACTATCAGAAAATAGGTAAAGCTGGTGTATGTTCTCTGAAAGTGGAGTAATCACTTATCTGACTCTACGCATAGACTTTCGACAGGTCTACTAAATGCGCCAGTGGCCAGGTGGATACCCAGATGGTGGACGAGGTCTAACATCTTTAGCGCACTCGGGGCGGCAGAGGATAAACCACGGCACCATAGCGAAGTCGTGATCGAACTGGGCTCCTGTAAAGATTCGATAAACACTTCCTGTCGCTACTCCATGTTGTGTGGGATAGGATTTTAAGTAAGTTGATTGTTTTTAGACATTTTGCATTAAGACATTTTATTTGTGGAATGAAAGTAAGCCTGGAGTCAAGTATTACACCTAGAAATTTGTGCTCTTTGTTGACAGGAATTTGTTGTCCGCCCAGTTCTACAAAAGGATCTGGAAACAGGCCTCTCTTTCTTGTAAAGAGAACACAAGAGCTCTTGTGGGGGTTGATTTTAAATCCATTTTGGTCTGCCCATTTGGACACCTTGCTTAAGCCCTGCTGTACCTGTCTCTCACACACTGTGAGGTGGCAGGATCTGAAACCTCTTTGTATATCGTCTACGTAGACGGAATAAAAAATAGCTGGTGGTAATGATGCACGAAGCGTGTCCATCTTAACGACAAAGAGCGTGCAGCTGAGTACGCCACCCTGGGGTACCCCAGTTTCCTGTATGAATGTACGCGACAGTGCATTACCTGTTTTCACCCGAAATGTACGGTTGTGTAGGTAGCTTTCGATAATGTTTAACATATTGCCGCGGATGCCCAGCGCCGACAGGTCGCGCAGGATTCCTTACCGCCAAGTTGTATCGTACGCCTTTTCCATGTCAAGAAACACGGATAGGAAGGATTGTTTATGTACGAAAGCATCGCGAATGTTTGCTTCGATGCGCACGAGATGGTCGGTTGTAGATCGCCCTTCCCTAAAGCCACGTTGAAATTGGTCAAGCATTTTGCTGGACTCTATAGGAAATGTACGAGACGGTGATTGATCATTTCTTCAAAAAGCTTACAAAGGCAGCTCGTAAGCGCTATATGACGGTAGCTGGTCAGCAATGATGTATCTTTACCGTGCTTCAAAACAGGGATCACAATAGCTTCTCTCCATTTAGATCGGAAGTACCCGGCAGCCCATATAGTATTGAAAAGTGCGAGTAGCGTTATTTGAGTATCGCTGTGGATATGTTTAAGCATGTCGTACATGATCCTGTCAGTTCCAGGTGCAGAGCTCTGACGTGCAGCCAGTGCAGCTGCCAACTCGGCAATGTTAAAAGGCGGGTTATAGGATTCCTTCTGTCTGAATTTGCGGTTGATGGTCTCGCGTTCTGCTATTTGCGCTTTAGGAATGCCTTAGAATAATGATTTGAGCTGGAAATGCGCTCAAAATGTTCCCCAAGTGCGTCAGCTTGATCTTCTAAGCTATTGCCTTCATCCTTTACTAGGGGCAACAGATGGATTTCTTGTCCCTTTAGCCTTCTAAGAACGTCCCATACTTTAGCCTGTGGGAGATAAGAGGTTCTCCTCCGTACTCTTGGGACAAAGGAACGACAGTACACAGTAGTGCAAACAATCACAAGGGCATTTATTGCACCTTTCATAGATCAATGGCTGCTAGCCGAGTGGCTATCCACTAAACATGCCGATTGGCGCGCGACAAATCTAGAAGTCCGACTCACCGCGAGCGAGCGAATATGTTCGCCCCATGCTGGATCCCAACGCCTGGTCGTTCGCGTGTACAGTCACGCCAACGGTGTCCAAGGCGGCCACGCGAGACGGTCTCGCAGAAGCATGGTCGGCGCGCGCGCGCGGTACGTCCGGCGCGGTTCGCCGACCCGCCGGGAAAGAGACAGCCCCTTGTCCCTCGGCGCCCGAGTAACCCCGCCGCGGCGCGACGGTCGCGACATCTCTCGCACCGCGCTTGTACCACGCCGCGGGCGCCAGGCCACGCGAGCCGTGCGGGAGAACAGCATATCAGGGGATGCACTATGCGGGAAAACATCAGGGGACGTGCGAGAGTCGCGCATCCCCACATCCCCCCAACCTTAAATCACTTCTTATTCCGGCGAAACATGTCACACGGTCTAACATTAACCCGTGCTTCGCGAACAAGGTGGTACATGAAACAGTGGCCGCGCCGGGGAAATGTCCACACGCTGTCCGTAACATGCGAGCCGACTGTCCTTGGGGTACACCGCTGGCGTCCGCCGGTCACAGCAGCAGCTTTGCAGACTCGACGGCATCATTCCAGGCCAGGACTCCGGAGACGACGACGCAGTAGTCGGTACGAGCAAGCGTCGCTCGCGCCGACGCGCCCTGCTGGCAAGAACCGCCGTAGCTGTTGGTGACCGCTGGCTCCTTTGTCCGCCGCCGAGGGTTGTGAGCTGGATGCAGGAGGCCGCCGAAGTCGCTGCGCCGAACTGGCCACAGCATCACCATCGCCCGGGGTGACTCGATCGTACTCCGGGCAGCAGCGCAGACCATGTGCAGGTGACAGCAAGCCAGGGGTGACTCCAATCACGCTGCGTAAACTCAACACACTCGGCAAACACTACAGTAGTGCAAGGGAGAGGAATTCTGCATGCGCATCGCCCACGTGGTACGATGTTCAACTCGGCTAGCAAAAGATCGGGCAGCTACTCAGATGCTAAGTTCACGTGAACGAAGCTCGCTTCCTTGAGCCGAATGAGTAATTTCAATTCGTGCGAGGCTAAATAGAATGAGGGAAGCAAATTGCAACGCCTCAACGCCACGGTCCACCAGGTTGTGTCCCTCCACGTGCGACAGGCAGCTTCGTAAAGCCTTAGGCCTAAAGCGTCGCTACTCTGACAACAACCGGCATCCAAAAACACTCAAAATGAGCGCAAAACAGGCAGCCGCGAGGAGACGTTAGCTCTGTGAGGTGGTCCTACTCCGCTCGGTGCACACAGCATCCGAGTTGACGGCGCCCACCGTCCCAGACGGTGTCGGAGCGCCCGGTGCCAGGCCGCAATACCAGTCAGCCCGTCGTGGCACCCGTGGCCCGCGGCCACCCGGCTCCCTGAGCCGCGACTTCATCCGAGTCAAAGAGATAGAAGAAGCTATTTACATAAGAAATTCGGACCACCCACGAGGCTTCCGTACTCACTCGCTTCAGGCTTGCCACTGCTCCGCGGGCGCTCAGCCTCGCTCTCCCAGGATGCAGACCACGTGGCTCTCGTACCGACGAATGTCATTAAAAAAAAAAAAAAACACTTGCGAAAAGGCTTAGCATGTTGACATGTTCAAACACACTACAGCCTCCGTCGCCTCGCTCAAGAAAGCACGCCGCCAACGCTAGCGATCAAAATCCACGCTAGCCCTACGCTTCGGTTCAAACAAAGGTCTCGAACGAAGCAAAACTGTTAAATCTATCGTCCGATGCCCCAAGAGGTCCACGTTGGGCAGCCAGATGTGGGAGATACGGGTGGTTCTCCTCCGTACTCTTGGGACAAAGGAACGACAGTACACAGTAGTGCAAACAATCACAAGGGCATTTATTGCACCTTTCATAGATCAATGCCTGCTAGCCGAGTGGCTATCCACAAAACATGCCGATGGGCGCGCGACAAATCTAGAAGTCCGACTCACCGCGAGCGAGCGAATATGTTCGCCCCATGCTGGATCCCAACGCCTGGTCGTTCGCGTGTTCGGTCACGCCAACGGAGGCGCGCTCGAAGGCCGCCACGCGAGGCGGTCTCGCAGAAGCATGGGTCGCCGCGCGCGCGTGGGACGTCCACGCCGTGCGCCCGACCCACCGGGAAAAAAGACAGCCCCTTGTCCCTCGGCGCCCGAGTAACCCCGCCGCGGCGCGACGGTCGCGACATCTCTCGCACCGCGCTTGTACCACGCCGCGGGCGCCAGGCCACGCGAGCCGTGCGGGAGAACAGCATATCAGGGGATGCGCTATGCGGGAAAACATCAGGGGACGCGCGAGAGTCGCGCATCCCCACAAGCCTCTTGAGTATATGAATTTATAGCTGAAAGGAACCTCTGCCAGCTTGCCCTCTTTGCCTGTCGTCGCGTTCTTCTTCCCTGAGATTTAACCTGTTTAAATTCTACTAAATTTTCGGCCGTAGGGCATTCACGTAGTTTGCCCCAAGCTTAATTTTGTCTTCTTCGTGCCTCTCTACAATCGTCATTCCACCAGCGGACCCGTCTTTTCATTGAAGCGCCACTTGTTTGAGGGATGAACTTTTCTGCTGCATCAATGACAAGAGCGGTAAAACATGATACGGCGTGATCTATGCTAAAATCACTTATATAATCTGGTAATATGTAGGTGGATTCTTTAAAGCATTTCCAATTAGCCTCGGCTCGTTTACAGCGAGGAACAGGCGGAGGGGAGTCATGTTGTGTTACTAGGTTTGAGGTAATGGGAAGTGATATTCCTTCCAAATGGATTTTTAATTACAGAACACTCTAAATCAGGGAAGATAGAACCAGAACCGATAGACAGGTCTATTGACGAGTATGAATTATGATGTGGATTATAGTACGTCGGTTCTTTGTTATTAAAGAGGCACGCACTGGAGATTAAAAGGAAATTTTCAACGAGTCGACCTCTCGTGTCGCATGTAAGGCTCGGGAAGCTGATCAATGAGGTTAGAAAAGTGTTTTGTCGAGACGCTGGTTCAGCGGTATATAAATGGAACACACAGTTACCAATTTATTAAAAAGAATGGCCCGAACTGACACTGCCTCAAGGGGCGTGTTAAGGGCGATGGGTCGGCAAGCGACAGATTTGAGGGCTACTATTGCTACACCGCCAGAGGCGGTAGCCTCATCGTGGTCATTTCGAAAGATAGAGTAATTAAGAAGGAAATTAGTGTTTGCAGCTTCCAGATGTCTCTCTTGAACATACAGCAACTTTGGATTATGTTTGTGTAGGAGTTCACTAATATCGTCAAGGTTATGAAGAAGTCTTCCAACATTCCATTGGAGTATTTGTGTATCCATTATGCTAAATGTGTTTAGTGATGTGTGTTTAAGAGGCGGAGTTTAGCTCACGGGCCCTTTGGCAGAGGCTCGCCGCTCCGTAGGCGCTGCTGGCGCCGTCTTGCTGGTTGTTGTATCCATCGCCTCTTGCGAGGTGCCGGACAGGCGCTCTTCCGAGCGCTGTGTTTGATGTGAAGGCCTCGGCACGTTGGACGAGACCTTTGAGACCACCTGCCCAGAGGTCGATGGTCCCTTCTTCTGGGGTGGCGGAGCAACGCTAGCTGCAACCGCCGGGGGGGCCGGATGGCATCACCGCCGGCTAACTGGGTGTGGGCCGGACAGCCGCCGGAAGCCGTTGTGTCGCCACCCCCTGACGCGTCACATGGCCAAATGTGTTTGGCAGGTAGGATACCCGCCTGCGTGCCTCCTTGAAAGTTATGTTTTCTTTTACTTTTATCGTCACAATTAGTTTTTATTTTTTTCCAGGATGGGCACGACCGCGAGTATGCGGCGTGCTCCCCTTCACAGTTTACACAATGGAGAGTGTTCTCGCAAGCTTCAGAGGTATGTTCATGGGCACTGCATTTCGCACAGGTTTGACGGCCTCGGCAGCTCTGCAAACTGTGGCCGAAACGTTGGCATTTGAAACATCTGAGGGGGTTGGGCACATATGGCCTAACACGGAGCTTGATGTACCCTGCCTCGGTTGACTCGTGATAATCACCGAAGGTGATTATCAAGTGTATTTTTTTTTATTTCTTTGCCATCTCGCCTCATCCTAATTCTTTTGACATTTATAACATTTTGTTCACTGAAGCCCTCCAAGAGTTCAGCCTCAGTGAGCTCCAACAAATCATCGTCGGAGACAACGCCGCGGGTGGTGTTCATCGTGCGGTGCGGGGTTACTACTTCTTGGGTCTCCCCAAATGATAATACTTTAGACAATTTCTCAAATTGCTTCTGATCGCGGAGTTCCAAGAGGAGGTCACCGCAAGCCATCCTCGACGCCTTATAACCTGGACCAAAAACTTGGGTAAGAGACTTTGATACAAGGAATGGTACGTGAGATTGTTCGCACTGGCTTATCTGGTTTTTCAGAATGAATCCCGTGGAAACGAGGAAAAGATTCTTTTTGCCGGCCAAAAAACTGGAATACTTCATCGGTGCGCCCTCTCTTCTGAGGGCGATCAGGGAGTGAGGGGAAGGAGCTAGCTATAAAGATATGTGGAGATTTCGGCAGTAACGCCAGCCACCAACCGTGGAGTCCTACAAGGGGACGCTGCAGGACCTGTGAAACACGGCCTGCAAACGCCACCTGTACATTACCACTATAACGAAATATGAAATAACCTAGGTTGGCTATTCACACAAGGTTAACCCTTGCTGCCTGGAAAAATTGGAAGGGAAGACAGGAGAAGACGGGAAAGATGGAAAGTGAGATAAAGACGAAGGTTGGAGGGAGAGAGAGACAGGAAAAGGAAACTACCGATGTCCCCCGGGTGGGTCAGTCCGGGGGTGCCGTCTGTGTGAAGCAGAGGCCAAAGAGGTGTGTTGCCTCCACCGTGGGGCCTTAAAGGTCCTAACGCCCGGCATCTGCTTAACCCCCAGGATCCCCCTTTCCCCAGACACGGCTAAGCCACGCACGGCTACACGCGGGAGGGTCCGACCCTGACGTGCTCGGGTACGTGGTGTCGCAACACACCAAACGCCTGCTCCCGCAGACGCCCCTGCGGGGTACTCGGCTTGTTCTTCGGCCGTGCGCACTAATGCGTAGTCTTCCCACTTTCCTCATTTTTGTTGGATTCGCAACTGTTGTAGTGAGAGTAAGAACGAGTGCGAGAGAGAAAATGTAGGGGCTTTTGCGCCTTGAATATCTGACTTTGCCTAGGTACTACGGAGGAGACGTTTCTGTGCTCGTGTTGCATGCAGTTGTCTCTAGTCGCGGCCCGGGCGTTCCCCTGGGCCACCGTATAGTGAAAGCCATCTGCGACGGGGACGGAGTCCGGCCGCGCGCTGTGTTTTCCCGGCTTAGTTCGCGTTGATGCGAGACGTAGCACAAAAGTCAATTCTCTCGCTGGTGCCGCCGCGCTTCCTCACCCCAACGTTTTGACAGCGAGTTCCCGCGGTCATCGAGTGAGATGTGTTCATGTTTGCTCGTGCGCGTGCAACACCATAGGCCCTATAACGTAAAACTATTCCAATATGTTTCTATTCCAATCTCCTGACGTCAAATTTGCGTAACCACCGACGCAAGCACCGGGTGGTCGTGCACCCGCAGGGTTGTCTGAACAGACCAATCAAACGCTCTTCTCGTTCATAGGAGGTCACTTTTGTTTGCATGAAAAACGAATAACATTGACTACACTGAGCGCCTTGTCGTATCTAATTGGCTGACAAGAGGCGAGGAGAACGCTCAAGTGGAGAGGGATTCACTGGGGCAGAGCCAGTGCACTGAAAATCGATAACCGGATGAAGAGGGTGGTGCCGGCGTCTGCGATTGGTCGGCTTTCCCTTACTTAGCTTGTGGTGGCTGGTCGAAAATCACGGCGGCATGCAACGGAAGCTTAAGAATGACGCTAAAACTGACCCTCAGCAAAGAAGAGTTGGCAGAATGAGGTGGTAAACGTGCCGAAAGGGCTCGAAAACGTTACACGGCCACGCAAGAAGATTTATTATACGCAAAAACACCCATGCTCTCCGGCAGGTGCGAGTAGCCAGCGCCTCAGCGATCGGCGGCAGCCATCTTTTATTCCTCTCGGAACGGGGCAGCCTGCGGCTATTCCGAAGAAAATTCAGTTTTGTTCGGCATATTAATGCATCTTTATCGCGTACACGTCACTTTGACGTGGTGAGTTCGTGCGGTTTTGTGACGCCGCGTGACAGGCAGGTGAAGTGGCTGCAGCCCGAAAACTTTTTACCAATAGCCGAGGGCTAATGGCGAAAGGGGGTCGAATCAGAAATAACTGTTTTTCTTTTTTCTGTCAAATCATGCATAATCAGTGTGTACACATCATATCAGATGGGGAGGTATCCCGGTTTTCGTGACGTCGCGTGACAGACAGGTGAAGTGGGCGTGGTCGAAAAAAGTTTTTGACCAATCGTGGAGGGCTGATAGCAGAATTGGAATAGAAAAGTTTGGAATAGTTTTACGTTATAGCGCCCCATGTTTGTTAATTTAGTTAGTATGCATGCCTATGTTTACAAGCTTATACGACCGATAAAACTACTATCATTACTTCGCATAGCTAGCTGTCCAATAATTTGCTATCGCAACTGATATCTCGCCTTTCGGGCGAAACTGCGACTTTTTCTCTCTCGCACCCTCATGTATAGTCATGCCTGCGAAAAAGCGGCTGGCGATTTCTGAAATGAGACACTCGTACGTTCCGAAGTGTAAGATCTCTAATAAAACAAGTTTCCAAGGTAGCGCCACTCTTCCTTTTCTGCTCGTTTTCTCCTCGAACCTCGTCTTCATCACTGTATGGAAGCGCCCCCAAGAAAGCTCAAAACTAGTAAGGGCACGCGTAAAGATAGGAATACTTGTTATTCGCTTTCACATCGGTTACGATTACTTCGTTCATAAAAGCGTTATTTAAGACACAGAGTAAGTATTCGTTTAGTTTATAGTACAAGGTATATTATATAAAGAAGCATAATCTGTGCAGTCTAACTGCCAACACTGTGCAGGTTGTATTTTACACCACTAGCCATGGTGTCTCGCATGCTTCCTCGCGCGCGCCCGCTTCGGTTCAAATTCACGCTTGTTGCTTGCTCTCTACTCCCACGGCAAGAAATAAATGGTGAAGTGAGTCATAGCTTAGTCTCATCTCATGCTGAGTGAAGGACATCAGACATGTTTTATAGTTATTAAGATTACATATTTTAAGCCCACGTCTTCGTCCAGCGGTTCTGTTCCCCGCCTATTCGGCGGCGCTGCCGTGAAGGAACTAACCCTAAAGGCGGTTTCGCGGCAGTGCGCATCGCGCTGCAATGAAACTACACTTTCAGGCAAAATTCGCACTGCCGTGAAGCCACACTTCAACTCATAATTCGCATATAATTCGCACCAGAAGTTGGTTGTTAAATTAAAAAAAAATAAGGTTTTGGTGTGTTTTGTACGCTCAGAAATATGGTAAATTTTAAAAGATTATAGACTGCTTTGGTTTTGATGAGCAAGTCGCAGCGGAGAACTCATAGCCTAGACAAGGCAAGCACGTATTCGTTTACAGTCGCTTACTGATTTCTGTGAGCCGCACGGCCGATGTGAATAGAATTGCGCTGATGCGGCACTAAGCCGTAACTTTGGTGGCCAACAGCCCGCGAAACAGCGCAGGTTAGGCCTAACCGTCAAGGCAAGTGTCAAGCCGTCGCGGGAAGGTTGCCTCTCGTTGGTTTTGGGCCCCAGATCATTTTCGCTGGCCAGTCTGAGGACTACAAAAGGGGCAAGCGTGCCTATCAAGTTCGTCTGTGCGCTTACAGAAGCTCCTGCTACAAGAAAAAAAAAAGAAATTGGCTCGATCACACCTATAATGTGAGTGGAGTGACAAGAAGTGAAGAATGAATCTAGAGCACGAAACAGATACGTATCCTTGGTTACAGATCTATAGTGCCGAAACCATTGCGGGGAGTAGCATAGTCAATTGACTTATCCATACTCGTTTATTTCCTTCTGAACTGAATCGTGGCAAACTCATCCCAGTTTTTTAAAAAAATGCGATAGCTCATTATTGCAGAACTACAGACCTATTTGCATTCTACCGTTCTTTGGGAAAGTTATTGAGAAACTAATTGAAATACGGCTAACGAAATACCGTTCTAAATTTAATATCCTTTCTGCATGCCTGTTCGGTTTTCGCCATGGATATTCCACAGAGCTGGCACTTATTCACCTTACGGGCCAACTAGAGAAATTATTCGGCGAGGGATTTCTCGCCGCCCCAGTTATTAAGGACCTGACGCAAGCATTTTATAGCATAAATCATAATATCCTAAGCTCGAAGCAATTGGCATTTGCGGTCCTACCCTTTCGCTCCTAAAAAGCTACTTATATAACCAAGTTCAAGTTGTTTCTGTTTCCGGTGCTTATTCTCGACAGCGAACTACAAACATCGGTGTGCCCCACGGCTCCATCCTGGCGCCACTTCTGTTTATGGTTTATATTAATGATTTACTTAATTGTCTTTTTGTACAAAATGCATTCTGTACGCTGATAATACCACAATATTCACCTTTCATAAAGATATCTCATCTCTCATTAATAAGCTAAATGCTGACTTAGAAAATATTCTAAGGTTCTGTAATGCTAACATGTTATCTATTAATCAGCGATAAATAGCTTCCATTCCACCTATCAGTTTTGGTCCCCACTGCCTTCATCCAAGTTCATGTTAATCTTTCCTTGCGTTGCTCAGTGGCTATGGTGTTGCGCTGCTGAGAACGAGGTCGCAGGATCGAATCCGGGCCACGGCGGCCGCATTTCGATGGGGGTGAAATGCGAAAACACCCTTGTACTTAGATTTAGGCGCATGTTAAAGAACCCCAGGTGGTCGAAATTTCCGGAGCCTTCCACTACGGCGTGCCTCATAATCGGAAAGTGGTTTTGGCACGTACAACCCCATGATTTAATTTAATTTTAATCTTTCCTTGGTATTCTACTTGATTGTAATCTGAAATATCACAATCATATTGCTCACATAAAAAAGAAAATAGCCTACCGTATGCGCATCTTAGTTAAAGCACGCCCTTACTTCTCACGTACGACATTGTTCTCCCTTTACCACTATTTTGTCCACTGTCATATTACTTATGGTATAATATGTCGGGGAAACACCTATAATACTCATATTGCGTCTCTACAGACAGTTCAGAACCGAGCCATCAGAATAATTACTTGTAGTTTACGCTTTTCCAATGACACTTCCTTACTGCACGAGAATAACATCCTTACCATTTCTGGGCTGACTAAATACAACCTAGGTATTTCCCCCCCAGATTTGTGCATAATGAGTTACCATCAATCCCATTTTCACCACCTAACCTGACAATTCATAGTACCACCAGATTCGCGTTGAATAACAACTTTCTTTTACCAAGAATCCGCATTAACTACGGTAAACAAACCGTGGAATTCCCTTCCATATCAGTATGGAACACTCTTCCTCTCATTAGGAAAAACGCAAGATCTTTACGCCAGTTCAAAAGGGAACTAAAAATGCATTTATTATTGACAGACTAATGAAAAAATTTACTGTAACCGTATTTCTGTCCGTTTTCTTTTTGTTCTTCCCCCTTTTTTGTTTATTTTTGTTCTTGTAAATAAATTACTGATATTTTCTTCCCATACAATTCTTCTTGCTACCATGAGATAAGCTAAACCTTGTTTTTTGCAAGCAATTCTGCATTTTGCTCTGTTAACGTTCATTTCCTGTTGCTTGTATACTACCTTATTATATGCTACTGTTGCTTTGAGGTGTCAACTATCATAACTGTTCTTGTACAGGAGCTCCCGATACAGTCTTTGACTATGGCACCTCCTTCTGCATCTCCTTCTTCTGCATTTCATTCTTCTGCTTCATTGAGTCACTTGTAATGTGACCCAACTTCTAACAATAAATTCTGATTCTGATCCTGGCACGGAGGCATTCGTTACCTGTGACACTCATCTTCTTAGAAAGTTTGGAAATTTCCTCGCCAACAGGTAGATACGATGATTTGCACTGATGCGGTCTTGTGTGTCCGCCGACGTCGGCGCTGCGGTGGATATCGCTATATTGCTCCTTCATGTACCAGATCCTTGAACAAAAAGCTCGTGCGTACCACCATGGCCTCCGAGATTTACCCCCGCGCGCGTTTTCGAAATGCGCGCCGTGGTGGATCTCGGAGGCCATGGTACCACTAACGTGCGGCTGCGCGTGCTCTATCTTGAAAGCGATGTGCGTCGGCTAAACAGTCTAGGCGGGCCGAGGGCTGATGGCTTCGTGTGAGCTGTGTTGTTCTCGTCCCTTAGTTCCCGTGGAAGCGTGAGGCATCACGAAGGGTAGTACGTTCGCTACTGCTGTCGATCTTCCTCGCGCCCAGCGTTTTGACAGCGCGTGTCCGCAGTCATCGAGTGAGAATGTGTTCACGTCTGCCTATGCGCACGTGACACTATGTTTGTTAATTTAGTTAGTAAGCGAATGTTTACACCTTTATACGGCCGATAAAACTACTATCTTTACTTCGTACAATGTCTATAATTTGCTATCGCAATCGATGCTTCTCCTTACAGGCGAAACTGAGACTTGTCCTGTTCTCCTACTTCACGTTTTTATACTTTGCGCCAAGAAGAGTACGTTTAGTAAGTCTAAACACCAACTTGGCCATGAACAAGTACTTTTGGACATACTTGCAGGACCGTTATAGTATTCATGAGCCCATGACGTCTGAAGAGAAGACGCATGCAATGCATGCATTGCAGGAACGTACTCATACTATGTACGTAAGCTATGGAGAGGTACCTAGCTGGATGACAATAAGTCGATTATTATAAATTTCTTGTCAAGCTAGGTACGCCTTGCACCAATTATAGTTCAGCTGGAACCTGTACCACATTATTGAGGTACGTTAGACTTTCGAAAAAGGGCTACACTACGCCCTCGGCAGTGTTTCCTGTAAACTCCAGCCACTTTATAACCGGAGGGTGTTATTCCCTCATCGCATAAATCATCGTGTAGCCCAGTGGCGCAGTCGGGGGGTGGGGGGTGCGGGCACACCGGTAACGTGCCCCCACCCTCCGAAATCTCTTTGTTAGTATGCCGCCAGACCAGGTCCCCCCCTATCCCCGTCCACGGACAATTGCGCACCTCCTCCCCCCCCCCCCCCCTTCACCAGAAGGATAAATAAATAAGTAGGTTCCGTCACCCCTATAATATGAGTTGAGCGATAATAAGTAAGCGCGAAGAAGTCAGTAAGCTTTCTCAGCAACCTCCTGTAATATTGACAACCTGCACATTGATTTGAGAAAAACGAAAGTAACAATTTGCGAGCGGGACAGGAAGTGGGAGCACCTAACGCGCACTCAGAAACTTCGACAGGTTTGCTGGTGGATTGAACCCAACTGTGACGCACATTCTCAATAAACGTATCATCAAAGCGTATACGTACCTATTGTCCGTATTATTCTGATATATTATTGCGAAATGACGTGGTTGCAGCCTATAGCTTTTTACGGATAGCGCGGACATGGTTTGAGAAGTCTTCTCTAATAGTATAATCTTTGTATAGTATAGTCTTTGAGCTTGGATGAGTTTTCCAGCCCCCCCCCCCCCTTGTTTTTTTTTTTTTGTAGTCGGCGCCTACGACACAAAGCGCTCCTTTCCACTGTCTCTCAAATCCACGTAAAGACACATTAATTAACTTAACGTATTTAGTGAAGCATACAACGTAACTGTCGTGCCCAATGCAGATTTACTTGCATTGCACGTTCTAAAAAGGAGACATGAGCCGTCGGTTGACACAACCAAGTCTCCCGCCGACATTACTGCTTCTGTGAACAGCTACGCGATGGCGACACCACCCCGCTAGACATCGATAGTCTGGTTTAGTTTTCGTTTCCTTCCATGCTAAGTATGCACAGAAATTTACGCACAGGCAGAAACCTTCGCATACAAACAGATAATTTTCTTCAAATCCAAAACATCTCACAAGAATCTATGTCTCCACGCGCACATGACGACGTGTCCTGCACAGTATCTTGTCCAGTTTCGGTAAGGTGCAAGTGGTACCGATATATGGTACCGAAAACACCTTGCCATGACAAATTGATTTAAGAATTTTCGAAGATGAATTCAGCTTAGGAGAAGGCATTTTGCATCACCGTAACCGAATTGCAAATAATCGATCACTGATTTAATACTCCCAGTTAGCACAGCTGGTTCTTCTAATGCGATCAGCGTTCTGTGGGGACTTCACCCAGTTTGCGGTATGTGCCTAACCTCTTTCCCATACCAGTGACCCTTGTACAGATTGGCGACGTTACATAAAAATGTAACCGATTACAATTACAATTACTTCATTTAAAAAATGACTCACCGTCCCAGCCCTGCTAAAGTGAATGTCCAGCGAAGCTGCTGAAAAATCCTAAGCCCCAACACTCAGTGAAGGTGGATGACCAGCGAAGCTGTGTAACACACGACAAAGAGGTGACAGAATTTTGAACAAATGTGCGAACACATTTATTTTTATCAGTGGTCATCGTGACGAAAGGTACGCACACAGATTTATTTTTATACATCCGCGCTCATTCGTGTTATACATTCGTTATATACATTCGTGTTTTCATTTCGCGATATACTAAGGCAACGAATTTGAGACCTGAATCACCGCACCGACTGGTAGTGGGCCAGTGCCGTCAGCGCCTTCGCAGAGTGAGGGGCAGTATGGTAACGCTGGCATGACGAGAGGCAATGGAGCCAGCTGTGCAAGAAGACGACGACGACGACGAAAGCGCGAGAAGTGGCACGAGTCTTCGCTGCATGATTGTGATGGTTTCTGCTCACACAGATTTGTTGACGGACACTGAAAATGTACGGAACCCTCGCCGTAAACAGCTTCGCTGCAAAACCATTACAACTGCTGAGGGGGTATGCAATGCTTTATTGCTTTAAAGTAATGGTAGTAATGGTAATTTTGACAGCACGCCGCCGCTGCTCGTATTGCCCTTTCTTTTTCCCTTTGCCGTTCCTCGTACTCACGCTGCTCCTTGGGAGTCCTTTGTGTTGCCGACCCATAGCGGTGCTGCAACAACAATGAAATCAGTTGCTAGGCTGGCTCTTTTATATGCGAAAGGCTAGTGACATCACTTCACACGTCGCAAGCTGCCGTCGCCGCGGCAGCTTGCGCAACAGTAATATTTACAGGGAAACGTAGGCGGGGAGCGCTACGTGCTTCGCATTGTTATCCGGAGCGCCTTATGACCAGTTATGTAGATGTTTGTGTTTTTCCGAGCGTGAAAGAAGCCCGCGAATACACGCAAAGTGCCTCGAGCGGCTTGTCGCGCGGCAATTTTGCGTGCATTTGCGGGCTTCCTTCACGCTCGGAAAAACATTTTATGTAGCACGTACTGAGCAACAGAAAGCTGTATCAGGAGTTTGTCATGTCGCTCTACAATTTTCTCATTGACAGTTTTCATAGACATATAATATTTGAGAATTTGATTTATTAATTAAGGCTAATTATCTAATTAGGCGTCAAGAAAAAAAATTGTTTGAGTATTTCCAAGCGACGGCAAACAGCATTACCTTTGTTCTGTCCAGCTACGCCGCATCTGCATATTTTGAAACTCTGGCTAAAGTCAGCTGGGACACCCTGTATAAGGTCTTCGCACAAAAATACAAGCTCCAGCAAAGAAAAATGAAGCGTTACGCAGAGCCCACGCATTGTGGGAATCTATATTTTGAAAAGCATTTTGCAAGTATCTCTATCTAGCATCGTTTGGGTTCAGCAAAGTAGTACAATGCGCGTGCCTTTGTAAGGCGAGCAATTGTGTGTGTGATGGGTGTATGCATGTGACGTCAACAGTAACGCGACGGCACGACAATGACAGTAAGAAGACAAGGGCGACGACGATGGCGTGACAACTGATTTATTGTACTGTGACGAAAAAGCCGGACAACCTGTTCCTTAACGGTATGGGGCGATCCCGATTGCGGTACAGTGTCACGTGGTGTCTCAAAGCTGAAGCTGTCAGAGGGAAGCACTGGGGAAAGTGGGCTGATCCTGAAGACGGAGGGAGAGGGGGTGCAATGTAACATGGCAAAGAATGCTTCTCATTAGAAACGCAGTTACGCAGAATAGGCCTTCCGTGGCCTTTCTCACTCCAGAAGATGGACAAAAGCAGACGGGAACTATATAGTAACTGCTCAGTCCACTTCTCTTTTCCGGTCCCGTCAATTACACTTTGTGCGTGTGCTGCGCTTCGCCAACATGCCCAGAGGTGCACTAGTCTGCACTGTTCAACAGTCTTGTAAAATAATGTTGTTTTATTGGAAGGCAAAAACACAAACTATATTGACGCACAGCAGCAAGATGGGAAGCTGGGACTGTGTGTGCGTTTACATAGTGTGCTACATGCACCCGCCGCAATTGCATGCCAAAAGATGGACAGCTCGTTTTGCCTTGTAGCCTCGTCGTCGTAGTCGGCAGGTTATATGCACTGGTCTTCGTTGTTTCGCGACAATATTATACAATGATCGAATGATTCGAATCCCACAATGGATAGCAAGACTTGTGCAACATTTGCTGATGATGATTGGTGCTTTCGTTTGAGGAACCTCTGATGCGTTTGGCGAAGCTTTCAAGCGCTTAACAGTTTTTGGCGTGGGTAAACGGCTACAAAGTTATACAGCCAAAATATATGTTTCTTAATTAAGATAACCGAGTAGAGATCTAAATGTGAAAAAAATCGCTGGCTTTCTCTTGGTCGGAGGGCGAACTGATATCGAGCCCCACGACATAAAAAGAATTTCGATATTTTGGTAAAGAACAAGCGATATTATGGGATCACGTATTCAATCATAGGAGTAAGCCCTTTGTCTTGTTCTCTACAGTCCTCTCTCTTTTTTAACTTTTTGTTTATGTGTTCATCTATAAGTCGCGTCGTCCCGCCTGCTCATAGTAAACCGTCTTGTTTATCGCAAACTATGGTTTGATTGCTTTCCTTTATGACTTGAGAAAACAAGTCTGACTTTCGGTACTGATATCCAAATGTTGAAGGGGATTTTCTGAATTTTACATAATCCGCAGCCTGTTCACCAGGTGACGTCATATCACCTGGGCTGCCTATGTAAACTTGTGCTTTTCTGTCAAGTGTTACATAGTCCGTTGTCTGTTCGCCAGGTGACGCCATATCACCTGGGCTGTCGAAGCCCCCGGTACCATGTGCAGCGTATCGGACGGCGAGGCCACAAGATAACACCGATAAAGGAGGGCTCCGCCACTCCACCGGCCGCGTCGCCCACAGCCCCGTCGAGGATCCCGGCAGCCGCGGGCTGAACAACGCCGCCATGGACAAGCTCTTCTTCACCGACTCGTTCAGAAAGATCCTGCGAGTGGGGAAAGTGCAGACAGACAACAATGTCTTCCGGCTCCACTACCGCTTCACGGGACTGTTCTTGCTCGCCTGTAGCGTGCTCGTCAGCGCAACGCAGTTCTTCGGCAACCCGATCTACTGTGTGGCCCACGACGCTATACCCGAACCGGTGATGAACACCTACTGCTGGGTGGAGGGAACCATCACCCTGCCCCGCTCGCTGAACGCCACAGTGGGCAAGCAGGTCGCCTCGCCCGGCGTCGACCAGCGCCGCATCAAGGACGGTGACGAGGTGATCGAGCACGCGTATTACCAGTGGGTCTGCTTCGTCCTGTGCCTGCAGGCCATCATGTTCTACTTCCCGCGCTGGCTCTGGCGGAGCTGGGAGAACGGACGCGTCCAGGCGCTCCTCCTGGAGCTGAACAAGCCACTGCTCGAACACGAGAAGAAGCAGAAGCAGGTGGACGACGTGGTGGACTACTTTTACCGGCACCGAAGCCAGAACCAGACGTACGCGCTGCGCTTCTTCCTCTGCGAGCTGATCAACTTCGTCAATGTCATCGGCCAAATGTACTTCATCGACAAGTTCCTCGGGGGAATGTTCTCGACTTACGGCGCCGACGTCATCCGCTTCATCAACGAAGACCCCGAAGTGAGGGTGGACCCCATGATTCGCGTCTTCCCCAAGATGACCAAGTGCCGCTTCCACCGGTTCGGTACCTCGGGAGACGTGCAGAAGCACGACTCCATCTGCCTCCTCCCGTTGAACATCATCAACGAGAAGATCTACGTATTTCTGTGGTTCTGGCTCATCATCCTCGCCGTGGTCACGGGAATCGCGCTGTTGTACCGTGTAGTCGTCTGTTCGTTCCCCCGCTACCGGTACCTGCTATTGAAGACCCTCAGTCGCATGGTGCATCCCAAGACCATGGATCAGCTGGTGATGAAGGCTGCGTATGGCGACTGGTTCGTACTCTACCTGCTGAAGGACAACATGCAGGCGCACCACTTTCGGGACATCGTGATCAAGCTTTCTCAGAAGCTGGCAACGGAGAAGGACCCGGATTACGTGGACGGAGCGCTCAACTCCTCGGCATAAACCACACCCACCTTTCCGACTTCTTGAACAGCATGGCGAAATATGCGGCTCGGTGCGGTACCGTACGTGCAAACATCGACACGTCATCGAAACTAAGTCGTTACACACAGTGATTTTTCCGCATATACCACTTCCATACAGACTTGTAATAACTTTGTGCATTTGTTCATTTTTTAATAAGTAAAATTATATGTTATAGATTTTATTACATCGCTGTTAATGACAAGATCGAGCGTATCATTTTTATAATATAATTATTTATGAGGCTCCGAATAAGTGCTTCGTAAACCTCTGAATGCTGATACGAATATTTACTTTTTTTTGGCAAACGTAAAACAGTTTTAGTGGAACTTTGAGAATTTTCATTTTGAATTTACATTGTGTTCCAAGTTGTTCAGTGGCTCGCTGACGAAATATCAGAGTATACTGCTTCAGAAAAGCAATACAAGCACAGACGCTACAGCACTGCCGACTTTAGAGATCTTCAAAGAGCGCTTAGTGTATAAAGTCGAAACACTTGTTGGCCTCTCTTCATCGTTAGAATGGGCTTCCAACCAATGAAGAAAACCCTTTGTAAAGTCGAGGATGGATTTCAACCAGGAAAACATTATGCACCAACAATTTAAATGACTAAGGGTCCACAGGTTATCCTTTAAAGGCGTGAAATCTGATTCTTGAGAGAACACACCGACCCTGTGACGCTATGGACTTTAGCGGCTTGTAATGCACACTCAACCTTATTTTTCATTTGCGCATTCACCTTCTCAACTTCAATGCTTGCCTTTCTTTTTTTAATGTGAAACGCGTACCCGGTTAGTTAGTGGCACAAACACGGTTTCCAGGTCACTATAATGCTAATATTTTAGTGTGGGCCGCGTCGCAAATCACGAAATGACCGTGTCTTTCTGGGTTTCCCAACACACAATATTCTGTGTTCGTGTTTTGGTGTTCAAAGCGGTGTTCTCGTTCATTACATTTCTGCTTACTAGCACACTCTATGTTTATAACTTTTTTATGCATCTGCATTTGCGCTAAATGGTATAGATGATGTGCTTTGAACTGCTCTATGCTTCCTTTCGTAACAAACGATCGGCATTTTGGATCCCGTTCACGCGTTCGTATATGCTCTGACTGGGTTGCTTCAGTGTTGGTTCCTATATAATGTAACCCTACTGATCTTCGCCAAACTCTGATTCACGGCCACAAGATAGCGTATGTGCAATATGATCCCTCTAAACCCAAGCGTCTTGATTGTGATGGTCAATTGTGCTAATTCATCAGTATTTTGTAGAGCCCTTGTTTGGCAGTCGTGCCTGTAGCAATAAATCCAGTGCTCCGAGACTGACGTTTTAACGTGAAAATGCCTTGAGAACTGGCACAGAACACTGATAAAATATCTCGCTTTCGGGGCGTTGAGGTTGCCAATGACAAAACATTGGGGAATGTTGCCTCAAATAGATTTAATTAAACAAGTGGCAGAATCCTGCGGCTGTCGTTCTGAGAAATAAAGTAGCGATAATTGTCTGGTTCTTTCGAAGAACAAATTAGACTGACACAGTGAAGCATTATTGGCAGATTATTTTATTAATTAATTGTTTAATCGCTTCTTATATAGCGCTTAGGAACAGCTACGGAGCCTTCCTACTACTACTACTCCTACTGCTACTACTTACTACTACTACTACTACTACTACTACTACTACTACTACTACTACTACTACTACTACTACTACTACTACTAATAATAATAATAATAATAATAATAATAATAATAACAAATTATGCGAAGATCTGCTGTAGCAGATAGCGCAATTCCACATTCGCAGCAGGATTATGGGGAGCTGCACACCCGCACATTTCATTGCAGTGATCAATTTGCTAATGAACGTTGGTATCTCGAAGCAGCTTGTAAAAAAAGCATTCAGAACATGCATTTACGTACAAGAGACGAAGTCTGTCATTCTCCTGTGCCTGATCATTTAGTTAAATTTTTCTTTTCTAGCGTGATACAGACTGCCGCAAAAAATCGCTGCAGGGAACTTTGGCGCTGCGATCGGTCCGCGCTACCGTGATAATGACGGTCAGAATGAATTGGTGTAATCTTCGCGCATGAGGCTTCAAACGTACTTCCGTAGTTTATTGCTGTTTATCTTCTTGAGTCTCAAGGCATTAATAAATTTCTAGACACAGCAAGACAATTAGTCTATCTGCCCACATGTATAATCATTGAGAATTGTATTTATAACTCAGCATTTTTCAAAAATGATATGTTTGCAAAGTCACCAAGCGGATCGAGCCCGCCACTACGGCGTGCCTCAGGATCAGATCGTGTTTTTTTTTTTTTTTTGCACGTAAAACACCAGAATTGTGTTGCCTTTGGCATTTGGCAAACATTCTCAGATCATGAAGAGCAGGTTGCCATTGTCCCTAAAGAGAAAAGTGTATAACAGCTGTCTTACCAGTACTCAGGTACGGGTAGAAACCTGGAGGCTTACGAAAAGGGTTCCGCTTAAATTGAGGACGACGCAACGAGCTATGGAAAGAAGAATGATGGGTGTAACATTAAGGGATAAGAAAAGAGCAGATTGGGTGAGGGAACAAATGCGAGTTAATGACATCTCAGTTGAAATAAAAAAAAAGGGAAATGGGCATGGGTAGGACATGTAATGAGGAAGGAATAAGATAACCGATGGTCATTAAGGGCTACGGACTGGATTCCAAGGGAAGGGAGGAAGGGAAGCGTAGCAGGGGGCGGCAGCAAGTTAGGTGGGCGGATGAGATTAAGAAGTTTGCAGGGACAACATGGCGACAATTAGTAAATGACCGGGGTAGTTGGGCAAGTATGGGAGAGGCCTTTGCCCTGCAGTGGGCGTAACCAGGCTGATGGTGATGATGATGATGATGATGTGTTGCCTATCATTCCCGTGCTGGCTGAATTACCACACTTGCAGTTTCCGTAGACCCCATAGCACCCTAATTCCATGTATAGTAATTTTTGAAGGAAACATTATGACTGGTCGTACGGCAAGTTTTTCCGTCTGGCGAATGAAGCACCATGCGCAAAGGCAAGGACTGCCGCACTACTGTATACCGCTGATCCATAAACGTAGGAAGTCTCATAGTATATTTCTATTAGCGTGATTATCTAGCAGATTGTTACGTATCGTTCGATTATTCCTGCTACTGCCCAAACGGACGCCATGTGCGCATGCGCGAATCGCGGAGTGTGCGCCAAGTCGGCCCCCGGCAGAAACGCCAACGTGCAGCGTCAACTGTTCAACGTTGTTTTGTAATGCTGTACACTTCAATATAGGCGGTACCTTAACGACTTCATAGATGATCGACACCTTCTGCTTGCTTTCAACGGCGATCCGAACGTAACAGGAAACACACTTCTGCAAGGTGTGCATTGAAATACCCGCACGTTGCAGACGTGCGTAAGGAACCAAAGTTCCTAATGTACTGCAGCAATCCGCCTTTTTTCATCGCGCGATGGCGCATGCGCCCTGCCCTAGCGGATCAGTCGCGAAACCTTTTGGAAGGGTCGTGCACATGGCCGCGCGCCGGGAAGTCCCCCGAAAAAAAGAAAAAAAGTGCTCGGACGCCCGCTGCGGTAAACACTCGTGCCGTGTACCGCGTTGAAACTCCATGGTAGCTCGACGTCGGTGCGGTGCCGAAAACATGCGTGGTGTAAGACTACAAATCCACTTTGAAACATGAAGCGGCCAGGGCCTCGTCAGAACTGCACCGTGAACCACGTAGTTGCCGGCTTGCATTGACAGCTATCAAATTTAACGAAAAACTCGTGCGTTACACTTGAGCGACAGTTAATTAAAAACATCACGTTGCTGACGAAATCTTCTTGCTAGCTGCCGCGTAGAGAGTTGCAATGTGGGCTTGCTGGTAAAGCGTCTTCAAGGGATGTGCGGTAGCGTCTGTCTTCTTTTGTCCCGTCTTTTACTCGCGCTACCGTACACCCCTTGAAGATGCGGCGTCGACCCTTTCTTGTAGGTGGTGGCAGCGCGTGCCTGACTTCACGTACTCGTTTAACGCGCGGTAACACTGGGTCGATACGACACCGACAAGACGCTGACGCCAACGACTGACCGACTAGTGTGCGTCACTGAAACCATTTTATTAGACCAGGCCGAAAATGACGCAACCGAGGAGCGCGAGTTGTCGTGCTGCGGCGGGCTTTCTGGTCTACGGCACCGACAAAATCAGCGCGCCGACCATCGTTCGACCGAATCCCGCGCGATCGGCCGTCGAACCGACAACGCGATAGCGAAAGTGCCTTCGCTTGTATGTATAATTAATCGTGCTCAAAATGAGTCAAACATGCCTACCAAGTTGAAATGCACAAGCTTCAACCCTCTCAAGCCGTGCACATGGAGTTTGAGCCACTGTTGATCTCCCGTTCAGCGAAAGTTAAGCCTGGCGCCGTCGAGTTTGTGCGCCCGCTATAAGTACACCGGCGGACCTGAACCGATATGTATAGCAGTTAGCAAGATGGGAACTGCTTTAATAGTTCAGTTCTGACCTTATTCATTTGAAATCAACTACACTTCACTTCGCACGTAGCGTACACATTAAGCGGCAAGCGGCGACATAGCGCTGTACTAACATCTCTATACGCCACCGTACCCGTAGGCTGCCGGTCGCATTCGTTACGTAGATAGGTGGGTCTGTACGTGTTGTTATGCTGACGCGTTTCTTAATTTCATAGATGCACGGCTTACCTCTGCGTCAAACAGGAAACAAGAGACACTGCATTCGGTACAGCAGCAGCATAAACAACCGCTTCGCTCAGTTACCAACGGTGTCAGCTATAGCATCCGCGTTTTCGCGAGGGAACAACACAGCCTATAAATGAGCACTTATGCGAGCACAGCTTTCTCTAATGCTTTATGACACGCGCAAATGGTAAGTATTAAGGGGTTATACAAAAGCGAGAATCAGTAATAAACCAACAGCCCATAATATCTCTATCTGGATGACACTTGCCGTTATGTAAGTGGTTGGCCGCTTATATTGACTCCTCTCAAGGTGAAACAACGCGGCGCATATGCCCAGATATGTATGTTTTGCTACGTTTTGACATTATTTCATATCAGCGATGCACCTTTTCTCCAATATTTCACGCTAACAACCATCTATGGCTGTAGGTGTCAGTGGAGACAAGTGCTCGCTTTGCTAAACTTCGAAGACTTCTTGAATATGCGAAATGTCTAAATAATGTGTGAACAGAATACAAAACGCGAGCTCCCAAGTGCAGAAATCAGCGACAACAAACTCCAGTTGAGGCAGCCGTATCGGCAAACGGAACTCAGCATGCCTTTATCGGCCGCACTGTTTGCACAAGAGCGCACTCAGGCCTGCTCACCCAGTAGTCGGCGAGTACTACATGGCTTCCAGGAACGACATGCTGCCTCGAAGAAGCCATTAATAATGATTCGCGATCCAGGAAACGCACAACCGACGCGCACTCAACATGGGCGCAGGTACAGAAATCAGGCGGCGAAAGGCACGGCACCCTTCCAAAACGTTTTCAGCGGCGTGCGGCAGAGGGCAGCACAGGAAAATGAAAAAAGGCGGATTCCTCTGCCGCCGGAATAGACGTAGTATAATTACTCAAGCCACTGTAGTATAATGTCATGAACGGTGTAGCGCAATCACGACAGATGCATGCTTACGATTAGTGTTACGCAGCTCGAAGTACGCAGTGTAAGTAATTCCTAAGGCGTTCAAAGAAAAACTCTAGGCAACCGCTTCTCAGTGGCAGGAAGTATTTCAAGAACACTACTTTTCTTGTTAGCCAGATGTCATTATTGTTATCGCGTATCGATGAAAACAGATAATACACGAATCTGTAGCCTACATATACACCCACATATATGGTGAATGTCCAAGGATGCGCGTGCGCGCGCGCACACACACACGCACACACACACACACACACACACACACACGCACGCACGCACGCACGCGCACACACGCACACACGCACACACGCACACGCACACACGCACAAGCGCACAAGCGCACAGACGCACACGCACACACGCACACACGCGCGCGTGCGCGTGCGCGTACTGTTAGTTTTCTTTTATAGCGGAAAAACCGCCAAAGGAGGCATAGTTTATTGCGCGTTCATTTAAAAGCGCAGTTAAGAAGTTTCAGAACGACAAGCAACAATCGTCATTTGACACTGCCGTCTCTTTGGCCATAGAAGGTTGCATTTGCCTATGGAAAAGACAGAGATAGAGAGAGAAGGAAAAATAAGAAAAATGAGAGCCATATGAGCGATATAATATCCTGCAAAAAAAAAAAAACGTATATTCCTATAAATCAGACGAATAATTAGAATGAGAATTAGATAATGGGAGTTATGGCATAGGGGTCTCATCGAACTGTTCTGCCTGCAGGTGGAGCGCCTAAACGGGAGTTAACGGCATGAGCGCTGCAGCTTTTATGTCTGTAAGCTGTCTGAACAGCCGAAAGAAGCCACTGCCCAGCGTACGCGTCTGAGGGCGCGCGCAAGTAATCCGCCTCACTGGTTGCCGAGCGAGCAACCGCGCGTGCGTGCGCGCACAAAGGCGAGTCTGCGCCGAAGTCGCGGGCCTCGAAGTAGTCCGTGAGGTAAGGATTGCGTGTCCCACTTTCTCCACGGTCAACGAGCGACGACGCCTGCTCGCTCCCTGGGAACCAGGTGCGCGAAGAATGCAGCCGCACTATCTCCGCTGGATTGCTGCTGCGCGCAGCCCAGAGCGCGGGGCCTTCGAAGCCTCGCCACCGACGCGAAGGAAAGGAGCTGCTTCAGAAGCAAGTTGGAGGAATGGTCCGGCGATATTGAGAGGGCCCCATCGAGGAACACTAAATCAATTATACGGGGAAGAAATGGCGGCGCTTCCATGCTTTGGATATGACTAGCGAAGTTAATGCGATAAGCAATATATATTTATATGCTATGGTGATTATTATGAAGAGCGGCAAATACCTAGTGATCCAAGTTGGCGTGGAAGTAAAACGGTTAAATACCGCCACAAATATAGGGAGGTGCAGACGTCCTATATAAGAATGGTAGTCGTGTTAAAAATAATATTCACGAGTGTACGGACAATTTTGCAATGCCAAGTTTGTACTGCAGTCCTCATTTTCAAGTTGCATTCATCGGTGATAAGAAAATCAGTTTTATTACAGAATCGTGCACTGATCCGTATACTTTTGCTCAAAGACGCTATACCATCTTCTTCCTTGTGATTGTCTACAAAGCGCATCCAGTCTTTCCAAATACAATGAACCAACTTGCCCAACAATGCATCCTGCTGAACTATATACAATGTGCCATACACACAGACCACACTATACGCTTGTCATCTGACGGTAAACATGACCGTATTACTATTGCGGAAGCTAATGACCCTCTTTAGTGTCTCTTTAAGGGGGCTGTTAAGGGACACATTAAAGGATTTTAGATCCCCGGTAAGGTGTTCTTTCGGAACTCTATTTGCGATGTTTGGTGAGCGGCAAAACTCAAGGCTGAAGCTCAACTTCTTGAATTCTGAGCCTAACTCACTGCGCTCCATATAGGTCGGCACACTCATTCGCGAGTATACTCTGACTCGTACTTGTTTCGCACTCATTTCACGGGCGCGATCCTTAGGGAGGGGCAAAGAGAGTGGACGTGAGCATGAACGGGAGCGATCGCCAGCTAACGTGGGTCGGAACGACAGCAAGTGACGGTGGTGTAGAGCGAGTGTTAGCACGGCTCGCGATTCACTGTCGGCGAGTTTTAATGGACGGTGTTGTGCACACGAAGGAGTGCCGGCGAATGAGGGTGGGCGCGAGTATGAGCGTGACTTGGTGCCGGTAAGTATGCGTGCAAGCGACTATATAGGAGCAGTGGCGTATAGCCAGTGGAGACACCGGACACGCGCTATGTCCCCATGCCCCCACCCGAAATGTCAGCGTTACTGTGCTGCCTGCCCATCCTCCCCTCCCCCACACCATCCCGGGTCAAGTGCGTGCTCCCCCCCCCCCCCCCCCCCTCTGCACGCCTTGGAAAAACGATTTCTGGCAACGCCACTGATTACATGAGTGAGCGTTGAGGTACGAGTGAACGCGATAGGAAAGTGAGTGAGTGCCGCCTATACACTGTGAGCACATACGTGAGTGTGAGGGAGTACACAGCCTGGGAAAATATTGGTGACTTATGCATTGTGGCCACTTATGCCTTGGCAACGATCAGTGTAACGTCGGTGTTGTCACGGCATTATGACTTTCTTGCGGAGAAGTTCTCAAAAATTTACAGGTTGAAATTTTGTTTAACTTCCAATGCATTTCAAGTATTTTCGATTGCTAAACGTTTAACCAGGCCCAAGCAAGCTCAATCAATGAAGTGACAGGGAGATGCTGCACGAATGTCAAGTTGTAGTCGTACATGAAGGAGAAGACATTAAACGCTGTAATTTAAACGTAAAAGGAGGCGGGTCGCTTGCTCCAGGTACATGCCGGAGGCGTACGCCAAGGTGGAAAGCATGGAAGGCAGTTAATGTGACTTCCCCAGTAATCAACGAATGTGGATAAAAACAAAAGAAGAAAACCTGCATTGCGGATGACATATAATTAGTCGTACCTCACAATTTCAGAACGTTTCATTTTTCTCTTCTATTCTCGGCTTCGCAATCGACGCTTCAGTAGACCCTATACGAAGACGACTCGGTCGTTCACCCGCTGGAGGCGAAGCAAGCATCGACAAAACAGATAGCAATTTACTCTGCCGATGTTCAACAACACTGCCGGTCGTGGCAGCGCAGGACTGTAAAGAACGAGCCACTCCGCGCATCTTCAACGGCGCCAAACCAGGAGAGGAGAGTCTTTTTGTATGCGCGAACGGTTTCGAGATAACGGTACGACTTGTTCTTTCCGGCGCGGCGTTCGGATAACGAGCTCGCTAAGCGAGCGCGCATTTTGCAAGCCAGAGGGCAGTCCCCCCCCCCCCCCTCGCTGCTCCAGAGGGCGAGGAGAAATAAGAAGCACTGCTACGACGATTATCGCCCATTACCATCCGCGGCGTTTCTATAGCGCGTGCCTGTTTGTATGCGCCTTCGACGGACCTGTTCTGTTAATTTCCCGGACAACACAGTCGCGCCTGAGTTGCATGCAGTATGGCCCGTTCTTGGCTCTTTGAAAATGGCGCCGTTGCCTTTCTAGTTAGGCACGCCTTCGCAACACATAACATTAAAATCCTGCAAGTGCCTTCAAAATCGAATGCTCCCAATGCCAGAGGCCGAAATGCAAAACATTTTTTCTGAAGAACGCTCATTCTGTCACATGTGCCAGATGAACACCTAACTTTTGACAAGTAAAAGAAAGGAATACTCAAGACTGCCCTGTTTTTTTTTTTTGTTTCCCGTTTGGAAAGGTAGTACGAGTTTTGCTTATGTACAATTAATGCGATTAGCATTCTTTGCCTACTTCAGACATTTTGAGACATCTATCTATCTATCTATCTATCTATCTATCTATCTATCTATCTATCTATCTATCTATCTATCTATCTATCTATCTATCTATCTATCTATCTATCTATCTATCTATCTATCTATCTATCTATCTATCTATCTATCTATCTCGAATTTTCGAATTCCAGCGATGACACCGGTGGATATCAAAAAGACCAGGGGAGTGAGCCTATCACAGCTGTCGCTGTAAAATGAAAAGGTTGGTCTCTTTATGGTGGGCTGTCCCAAAGTCACAAAGAGTACCCAGCAATTAAAAAACTCAATGCCCTTCCACTCCATCAAGAAGGATGACCAGCGAAGCGGTGTATGTAGACCCTTTAATAGCGAACTGCGCCTCCACCGCGGGTCAGCCCGGCATTGCACTGTCTTCGGGATCGACCCACGTATGGGGAGTGCTTAACGCCTGCTTCACCTCCGCCACGGGTCGGCCCGACATTGCACTATTTCCTGGATCGGTCAACGTCTGGGGAGTGCCTAACGCCTGCTTCACCTCCGCCGCGGTTCGGCCCGGCATTGCACTATCTTCGGGATCGGCCCACGTATGGGGAGTGCTTAACGCCTGCTTCACCTCCGCCGCGGGCCGGCCCATGTATGGGGAGCTTTTTGCTTACAACAACGACACGAAAATTTCCTTGGATGGTAGAGGTATACACCTTCGCTGTAAAGAAAGGAAGGAAGGAGAAAACGAGATGAAAATAACATATAAGAAAATAATCTCAAGGCATATTAAAAAAGACATGTTACATGTGCGTGCCCCTTCGTGCGTGAAGGTTATCGCAAGTGAAGTTTAAATTTTCAAGGTTGTCAATGGAGGCGTTCCACCTTATGAAAGGAACGCGATACAAGCTTCCTTTACTCAGTGCAGGGGTCGTCAGAAGTTGAGCTGACCCAGCCCTATGCCCGACTGCGTGTACATGCATCTATATAGTTAGAGCCTCTACAATCTTGCCAAACGCGTTGGGCGAGTCAAGGCACATGCACCTTGCAGAAGGGTTGGCCAAAGTTGCCTCGACGCTCACGCGGCCCGACCTGTTAGCGTTTGCATGAACCCGACGACTGATTTTCGGACAGACAAGCCTACTCGACCCGACTTTATCAGGTTTATGTAAATGTAGCTGCAAGTGCTGAAACACACACACACACACACACACACACACACACACACACACACACACACACACACACACACACACACACACACACACACACACACACACACACACACACACACACACACACGCACACGCACACACACGCACGCACACGCACGCACACACACACGCACGCACGCACGCACGCACGCACGCACGCACGCACGCACGGACACACACATGATACAGAACTGTTTCTGTGGGCACTGTCACGCCGTATGCGAAAGCGTCCCTATAGTGTTACGGAGTGTCACCGTCCAAGCCTACGTCACACAGTGTACAGTCAGAATTTGTCAGAAAGTCCAGTGTCTTTTAAGTAACGCAGCAGCGCCTTCATAGCGGATCGCGCTGATGTTCGCGTAGGCCAATTTCCAAAGATGTCGTTTGCCGTTAGTGGGCGCTTGTCCAGTATAGGGTGGCTGAGAGGGCTGCTCTTTGTGGGTTCAAACGAGGGCACTCACAAAGAAAGTGTGCGATTGTTTCGTTGCACCCGCGGAAGTCACAATGTGGGCTGTTGGACATTCCGATAAGATAGGAGTACGGATTTGAAAATGCTACTTCAAGCCATAGACGGAATAGAAGGGCGCAGTTACGTCGGGGAAGGTCGGGCGGAATACGGAGCTGTGAATTAGGGTCCAAGGTATGAAGGCGTGCACTTGAGAACTCGGATGAATTCCATCGAGCTAATGTCAAGTCACGCGCAAGTGCGGAAAGTTTTTTCGCTCCGTCGGCTCTCGAAAGAGGAATGGCAACGCAGTTGACGCCGTCATGGGCAGATCGGGCAGCTGCGTCTGCTCGATCATTGCCACGTATGCCACAGTGACTAGGCAACCACTGATATATTATATCGTGTCCTTCGTCAACTATGTGATGGTGGACTTCTCTGATTTCTGCGACGAGCTGCTCATGGCGCAGTGCTGAGAGTACACTCTGTAGGGCTGCCTTGTAGCGCTGCTGTAGACAGTAGATTACAGGAAGAGCCTGCTGACCACGCAACGCGTTTTGAAAACCGTTTTACTTATAGCGAGATTGCGACGGAAAGCGGCAGCTGTGCTTGATTTACCAAGTTTATGCTACTCACCATGCAGTATCTCCTGGCATTCAGTTCACCCAAACGAAATTTTCCCCAGCAAACTTTCCTACCTATCCTTTACTATGGCTACGCTTTCTCTTCTTCGCTACTTTCCTGTCGGCAATGCTAAGTCATGCTGATGAAGCGCATGCCGTTCGTTACTGGAAAGTACCGGGCTTCGCAGCGTTAAAGAAAGGAAATGCGGACAAGACAGATGACGATTATCGTTGTTTGCCAAAAGGGTGTAATTTTGCTTAAGAGTGTACAACCCAAAAGGTCTAATTTTGTTTTAGAGTGCACTTTTGAGTAAAATTACACCCTTTGGGCCGTATCTTGCCATACAACAATAATCGACATCTGTATTGTCCGCATTTCCTTTCTTTAACGCTGCGAGCCCGGTGCTTCTAAGTCACGAACAGCATGCGCGTTATCAGCATGACAGATCTCTCTCGACAGGAAAATAGCCAGCGCAGCGTTTTCAAGAAAGGAAACGCAAGCAAGACAGATGACGATTATCGTGTGGCAACTATGCACCCCAAAGGGTGTAAATATGTTTAAAAGTGTAAAAACAGTTGCACCCTTTGGGGTCTATATTTGCCACACAACGATAATCGCCATCTGCCTTGCTTGCGTTTCCTTTCTTCGGGAATGCTGTCGGGAATGCTCTGTCATGCTGATAACGCGCATGCCATTCGTGATTTGGAGGTGCCGGGCTCGCAGCTTTAAAGAAAGGAAATCCGGGCAAGACAGATGACGATAATCGTTGTGTGGCAAATATACATCCAAAAGGGTGCAGCTATTTTTAGAGTGCAGGCTGAGTCTGAGCACGCTGCTGATATAGCTCGCCGGAAGGAAGCTCCGAAGAACCGTGATCTAACCATGCTTAACAGGGCTTTCGCTCGTATAACTAGGTTCAAGCCACGTTGAGCCTGCAGCCACTTTTTTTTTTTCCTTCTGCTGCGTGGACGCTAGCCGCCCAGGTCCAAAGGATGCTCGATAGCTATAGCTTAGTCGTGACATCAGGGACGCCATATTTGTGTCATGGGCGTAGCCACCTCGGCTGCGCTAATTAAAATAAGCGGAACCAACTCGCAGCTCTTCGCGGACTTGTGGTTCGCTAGGATGGCGGCCACAGCGAGCGTCAGAGTTAAACAATTCACAGTTAACTTTTCTTAAACCTGACCGCGGGAGCTTAGCTCAAGCAGATGTTCTAAATGTTCTTTGCTTGTGAGCGTTGTGGTGGTGTCTGCATTGCTGTTTGTCACCTTGTAGGGAGTCGGAACCCTCGCCAAACTTATTCCTCAGCTTTGAATTCCAACTCCTTTCCAGAAAAAGGAAATAGTATTGAATTCAAAATCTAACCGGTTGTATAAATTCGCTTGAAACTCCGGGCAACATTCTCTACGTGCCGCTATAGCGAGCGACAAGACGAACTTCTTAGGTATTCACCGTTTGCTCTTTAAAAAGGGCTCGAAATGGCTAACCTTACTGAGAAAGAGGGTGCTGATGGAAAATGCTGCTTATGTGGTGTTGCCTTCAGTGCGTACCGAGATCTTATATTGTTGCTGTCCTCAAAAAGGTGCAATTAATTATTGCGTCTGGGCTTTGAAACGTGGGGCCTATTGCGATTGATTGTATGAACCAGTGAGCCACAATGAACCACTGCCAGGTCGCCCAAGCGTTCTCACTCGCATGGAACCTAGGGGAAGTTTCGCATGTGGTATGATTGAAGAGCTCCGGGTCGGGAACGCTATACCGACATCCTCGAGGGCCGCTGTAAGCCTTACCTGCTGTGCACCCAACTGCGCGGCTACAGGCACCGACGCCAGGCGCCGCTTCTTCCGCGTCTGGCCGCGTGCTCCTCGCCGGACAAGGAACGCCCGTCCGTGGCCCGACGCCAGGGAGGGAGCGGGACGGACCTGTTTGGCCGGCGTGCCGATTAGAAAAGAACGAGAGAGGCAAAAGCGAGAGATGGGACGGCCATAAATCTTTCGCCCAAAGAGCGGCGTATCGTTTTCGGGCTCCATTAATCTCGCGCGACCCGTTTTGCGATTTTACCCCGTCGAGGGCACGGTGCATCGGCTGCGTGCTTGAGGGGAGAAGCGAGAGGCCGTTGTACGCCGCCAAGAGCAAAACAAACGGCGCGTTTATGAAGCCGCCGCAGCGTAGTCGCGCCTGGTGTATAAGCGGAGGTGACTTCAGCTTTCAGGAGCGGTCGGTCTCCTGTGGCCAGCAGAGGGACTATAGGCGTTTTTGTAGTGAGTCAAGGTGACATCCAAGCCTCCCTGAACGCTCGTCAGTGGAACTATGGTAGGCACAATTTTTGGCACCCAGTAAGCAGAGGATTTCTGCCTTTAGCCTTATCGTCCCAGACAAACTTCCGTCTAAAACAATGCGAAATAAATGAAAAAGAAAAATGAATTAACAGAAGCTATAGGCTTCTTCGTGAGCTGGTGTGCTGAAATGTGTTCGCACACGCGCGGGCTAGTTGTACTTCTCGAAATAAAAATGTTCAAGACAGATGTTTAGACGAGTTCAGCTTGTCAGTAGTCACAGTGGTTCCGTAAAGTCTTGCTGGAAACAGTATGTGTATCAGTTCCAAAACTTTCGGTTCATTCGTCTGACCCTCCATAACGCTCTCTCCAAGCTTTCTTATTTTTTAAATTTATTTTGATTTCATATTCATTTATTTCACTTTATTTTTCTGCATTTGTTTGGCGTGATTGCGAAAGGCTCGTACTGAGTGCAGCGTCTTTTCTTTAAAGCCCTCCGAGTTCCTCAGTGCAAACGCGGAAAGATATGGTGCAGGAATGCGGGGGGCCCCACTGCCAGTGTTCCATGCGTCCGATTGGCTCACACGAGGAACTAATTAGCGACGGATCGGCTTAGAGAAAGCGCTGAAGTTCTTTCAGGAGTTCGCAGCGTGCACATATAGTTACTGCGCCACCTTATTTCACTACACGCGATATCTGCAGCTCTACTTGCGCTATTTCCGTCACCAATCAACTGCCCGCTGCCAAAATTCGTTATATGAGTCATTAGCTTCAAACTCGACAGAGAAAAATAACGTGAGCCTGTTCTCGACTTGCGCTGCTGTATATCTAGAACTATAGATAACTCGTTCACTATTCTTAAAATTTGATATCCTGTTTTTCTGCTGTTTATTCTCATTTCCTATCACGTCTATTCATTACTGCTATTTGGAGTTGTGTCAGAGAGAGAGAGAGATGATCCTATACTTAGTGCGATTTTTTTGTCGCTGGGAGTAGACTTCCCCATTGGAGGTGACTATAAATCTTCTTTTTCTTTGATTTCAAGAAAGAAAAAGAAGAAAAAACGCATCTCGTACTGATCAAGAAAATATACCACTTCCGTTTTGACTCCGGATCTGGCTAGTCAGCAGTTCCTGTCCTGCAAAACTCCACTATGACATACGATGCGCTCCAGCTCATCTCCGGCGCAGCACACTAAGCAGTGTTACGGTTGGCCTGTAACACCCCGGGCAAAAAGGATGCTCAACCGTCATGTCTCATCGAAACGGAGGGTGGATTCCTAATTTGTTATGGTTGTCTCGAGTGGTCGCCGGTCTGGCGGACGCTCCGCTGTGTTTAAAGGCCCCTTTGTGTGTGTGCGTGAAAACACTTGCCGCGAACTGTCAAACTCTAGGGGAGGGCCCTTTCCGCGAACCAACGACGCCTAGAAGAGAAAGGTTCAGCCGCCTACGATCTCCAGGACCCGCGGGTTGCCACCAGCGGAGGCAAGCTCGTGAAAACTCACCTGGGAGAGGGGATCAGCCGCCCATCCACAACCAGACGCAGTGCCTGTCACGTGAAGTTGACGTGAGCAAGATTCCGCCTATGATTTCAGTGGGCCTATTTAAAGGGCTCCGCAATGTACTTTTTTACTTCATTCATTCTCATCTTCTTATCCTTCATTAACCATTGAATAAACAGTGCAAGTTTCGCACTAGAAATCGTCTCGTCCCTGTTGGTCGCCATGGTCTACCGGACGCCTGCAGCCCGCCGACAAGGCCACTCTACCCAATAGTAACGTCGGTCGAGCTTCGAGAAACGGCGTCGCAACAGCAGGCAACTATGGTCGAAGAGCATCGAGACAGGGACACCACCAGTTTATCGGATCGTCAGAAGTATTAATCTATGAGCAACACTACCGAAGCCAGACAGAGAAACAAAGACAGGGCAGGTAGATTAACGTCCGCTTCACCTGCTACCCTGCATGGTGAAAATAGGTGGTGCCTAAACATGGCGGCCGTGACGTGTTTCAGGCTTCGCAATCGCTTCCGCCGCATGGGGCTCCTGTTATTCAGTGTCAACCGTCGCTAAGCGCTTGGATATTGTCTATGTTCACTTTAAGAGCTGCCGTAGCGCAAACGTAGATTTCTAGGTTACTGGCAGGCGTGGAGTTACGCACCCAGTACCGTTGCTCCCGTGAAACTTCGATCGCCCAGTCAGCTTAACGCACACTGGAGATGCGCGTTGGACCTCGAAGCAGGGTCTGTGGCAGAGAAGCTGGTTTGTTCGCTGCTATCCTTACGATATAAATTGTCTCACACAACACAGCGGGCGCCACTACGACGGGTAAGGAATATGAAATTATGAATAGAAGTGGGGGGGAGCGAGGCCTTGTGGTAGCTATGTCGCAGTATATAGTGGTGGATCAAGGCTGTGCAATCGATAACTGCCATGTCGTAACTCACTCGAAAAAGAGAACGGTCGTTAGGGAATTTCCTGAAATGTTGCAAGCATAGGCGCGACGCGTTTTGTCCTCGATAACGGGTTAAGAAGAAACTCAGCGCTGTCGTTGGGCGGTTCGGGCAGCATAGTCGGTGCCGG